>NC_092721.1:92579263-92711812 GCF_047496885.1 Scyliorhinus torazame
GGACCTCCTCTTCTGCAAGGATGAGCCTGATACAGTTTAAGGTGGTGCACAGGGTGCATATGACTCGGGCGAGAATGAATGGGTTCTTTCCGGGGGTAGCAGATGAGTGTGAGAGGTGTGGGCGGGGACCAGCGAATCACGCGCACATGTTTTGTGGTTGCGAAAAATTGGGAAGATTCTGGGCGGGAGTGTTCGCGGTCTTAGCCAGGATAGTGGAGGAGGAGGTGGACCCGGACCCTTTGGTTGCGATATTTAGGGTTTCAGAGAAGCCGGAGTTCATGATGAGGAGGAAGGCCGATGTCTTGACCTTCGCCTCTCTGATTGCACGGCGGTGAATTTTGCTGGAGTGGCGGTCGGCATCGCCACCGGGGGTAGCAGCTTGGTTGGGTGACCTGTACGACTTCCTGCGATTAGAGAAGATAAAGTATGTGTTAAGGGGCTCAGCAGGGGAGTTTGAGAAAAGGTGGGGGATATTTGTGACCGTGTTTGAGGGACTGTTCGTCGCGGGGGGCAGGGGGGGTGGGGGGGTGTGTGAAAAAGATGAAAAATCTGTACGGACTGTATAGCTGATTGTAGCATGTTTCCCGGGGTGTTGTTCACTGTAACCTGTTTTGATACATGTTTGTAATAAAATACATTTTTTTTTAAAAATGATTGTCTTATTGTCCAAACATCGGGCAATCTGGGGGCAGATTATCCAGCACTTCTAGCCAGCAGGTTCTTCTGGTCTCGCTGAAGGCGATGCCCCCCCGTGGCAGGTTCCCTGGTGGCAGATGAGTCATGCAAAATAGCGTAAACATCAACAGAACAGGGAGATCCCACCACCGAGCCGCCTCTTCCACCAGAAATCACACTAGGGGAGGGGGGGGGGGGTAGAAATTCCTGCTTCAGTCTTGAACACGCCAATGACTGAGGTGGTGAAGGTGAAGTTGTCATATCCCAGATGACCATGGGCTGCTTTCCCCTTTGGGGGGGAGAGCTGACTGGTGGTGATTAACCTGACAATCAGCACAGCTCAGGCACGGGGCAAGGTTGAGAAGGTGGAGCCTCCATGAATAACTTGAGGTACGGGAATTGAACCTGCGCTGTTGGCCTTGCTCTGCATCACGAACCAGCTGTCTAACCAAGTGAGCTAAACCGGCCCCGGTTTAAACAAGGGGCAAACGGGGATTAACAGGAGGATCCTTACAGATATGCTACAATGTAAACTACTCAATGCATGCTTCAAGTTTTTAAAAGATAAAGGAGTGCAAAATAAGAGGGAAATGCTTAGAATGGGAGGTGGACCAACAAACCAGTATCTTCTCTGTATTTTTGAAGAATAAACCCACGAAATTAAACTTTGAAATAGCAGATGGACAAGTAGAAGGCCTGGCACCATCTAACATGGATTGCAGCGATTCAAGAAGACGGGTCACCACCACCAAAGGCAATTGGGAATGGGCAACAACTGCTGCCCTCACAGCAAAGCCAACAACCCATATTTTAATAACAAACAAGTGTTAATCATGAGGAAAAACTAGTATTTATGAAGCACCTTTCATTGGGCAACAAAAAACAATTCACAGCCACCAAAGCACTTCTGGAGTGCAGTCGCTCTTATAATGTAAGAAAATAGATGAGCCAATTTGTTTGCAATACGATTCCATATTGACAAAGAGATCAATGAGGAGTTAATTGGTTTTGTTATGATGTTGGTTAGAGGAAACATATTGGTTTTGTTATGATGTTGGTTAGAGGAAACATATTGGCCAGAGTCTCCATCTTATTGAGTCATACACTGAAGCATATATTGAACAACAGATCTGTGCCAATAGTTTAGATGAGGCTATGTGTCACCAAGTTGCAATGAAAAGATTGGGTCATACATAAGAACTAGGAGCAGGATTAGGTAATTCAGCTCTCGCGTCTGCTCCGCAATTCAGTATGATCATGGCTGATCTCATCATGACCTCAACTCCACTTTCCTGCCCATTCTCCATAACACTTCAACCCATTACTGATTAAAAATCTGTCTATCTCCTTCTTTCTTACATTGTACGAAGTCTTACAACACCAGGTTAAAGTCCAACAGGTTTGTTTTGATGTCACTAGCTTTCAGAGCGCTGCTCCTTCCTCAGGTGAATGAAGAGGTATGCTCCAGAAACACATATATAGACAAATTCAAAGATGCCAAACAATGCTAGGAATGCGACCATTAGCAGGTGCGTTAGCATTAGCATTAGCACCTCCCATTTCTTACATTGAACAATGCATCCCACCAATCTCCCACATTCTGACATGCCCATTTATCCCAGACAGTTTAGGAAGTGGACTTGAGAAGAGTTCAGTGGATGGAATGTGATGGAACACAAGTGATTTAGAGCAGATGGAGCTGGAACATAGAATGAAACATAGGAGGAGCATGAAGAAGCAGATCAGAGAATATGATCAATCCCATCTACCACTGATGAAGACAGCAATCCTGATCTCTAAGGTTCAGCCTTTAAAATAAGGATATATTTGAAGCTTTGATGAGTGTTCGAGCCACTGGGGATCTTTCCTTACCAGCAATTATCACATGACAGATAATATAATGTATCAATACTTTGGAGGGAAAGTATTCTGTCAATCTCGATTGTGTGACATCTCCAGGAATATTTGTTGCAGTTTCCCATGGCAGAGGCCGTAATGCCAGTAATAACATCTGTCATGAATACTCAGAATGCTGCTATTTAGGCATTGACAGATTAAGTGATTCATTCCAAATTGAATAAAAATATCCATATTTAGGAGCTTCAATCATCATAGAATTTACAGTGCAGAAGGAGGCCATTCGGCCCATCAAGTCTGCACCGGCTCTTGGAAAGAGCACCCTACCCAAACCCACACCTCCACCCTATCCCCATAACCCAGTAACCCCACCCAACACTTCGGGCAATTTTGGACACTAAGGGCAATTTAGCATGGCCAATCCACCTAACTTGCACATCTTTGGACTGTGGGAGGAAACCGGAGCACCCGGAGGAAACCCACACACACACGGGGAGAACGTGCAGACTCCGCACAGACAGTGACCCAAGCCGGGAATCGAACCTGGGACCCTGGAGCTGTGAAGCAATTGTGCTAACCACTGTGCTACCGTGCTGCCCAAAAAATTCATTATTGCCTTGAAGTCTGTTGGTTCACAGAGCAGAGTGAATGAACAATAATAATATTTATTGTCACAAGTAGGCTGACATTAACACAGCAATGAAGTTACTGTGAAAAGCCCCTAGTTGCCACATTCCAGCGCCTGTTCAGGTACACAGAGGGAGAATTCAGAATGTCCAAATCACCTAACAGCACGTCTTTCAGGACTTGTGGGAGGAAACTGGAGCACCCTTGGGAACCCACGCAGACACAGGGAGAACATGCCTACTCCGCACAGACAATGACCCAAGACAGGAATCGAACCTGGGACCCTGGAGCTGAGAAGCTTGCAGGACCCCACTGGAGCAACAAATGTAAACCACCATTGATGTTTCTCTTGATGACAATACATCTTTACTATTTCAGCATTCTTCTTCCATGACTTCACAAGTTTCAGAAATGGAAGAGTTAGACTATGTCGTCAACTGAATTTAATTACATAGGCTGGGATCTTCCAACCCCCCACATGGCAGGTTTTCTCATGTGGATGAGGCAAGCCATTGGTCCCACCAAAGTATACGGGCCTTTGCATGGCTCACGCGTGCCACCGCCGGGGAGCCAGCCGCAGGGGGATCAACGTGAGTGGAACTGGAAGATCCAGCCAGCCAGGAAGGCCAGAAAATCCTGCCCATGGAATTTACAGCACAGAACACAAGCCATCAGACAAACTAGCCCGTGCTGGTATTTAAGCTCCACATTCAAACTCCTTACGTCTTACTTCATCGAACCCTATTAATATTATCTTCTATTTCATTCTCCCTCATGGATTTATAAAGCTTCCTCTTCAGTGCATCTATGTTCATCGTCTCATTATAGAAATTATGCAGCAAGTAGGTAGGAGTATTATGGGGTTTGTGTGGGCTAATAAGACCCCGAGGGTAAAGAGAGGGTTCCTGGAATGCAGTAGGGACCGAGGAGGGCTGGCGCTGCTAAACCTAGGGAGCTACTACTGGGCAGCAAATGTGGCGATGATCCGCAAGTGGGTTATGGAGGGAGAGGGGGCGGCATGGAAGAGGATGGAGATGGCGTCCTGTAAAGGAATGAGCTTGGGGGCGTTGGTGACGGCACCGCTGCCGTTCTCGCCATCAAAGTATACCACGAGCCCAGTGGTGGTGGCAACGTTAAGGATCTGGGGCCAGTAGAGACGGCACAGGGGTGCAGTGGGAGCCTTGGTGCGGTCCCCGATCAGGGGTAACCTCCAGTTTGTCCCGGGGAAGATGGACGGGGGGTTCCAGGGCTGGCATCGGGCGGGGATTAGAAGAATAAGGGACCTGTTCATTGACGGGACATTTGCGAGCCTAGGGGCACTGGAGGAGAAGTTTGAGCTACCCCCGGGAAATGCATTTAGATATATGCAGGTGAGGGCTTTTGTGAGGCGACACGTCAGGGAATTCCCGCTGCTCCTGGCACAAGAAATTCAAGACAGGGTGATCTCGGGTGTATGGGTCGGGGAGGGCAAGGTTTCGGCAAGAGATGAAAGAAGAGGGGGGAGCCCTAGCAGAAGAGTTGAAGGGTAAATGGGAGGAGGAGCTGGGGGAGGAGATCGAGGAAGGTTTGTGGGCTGAGGCCCTGGGTAGGGTTAATTCCTCCTCCTCATGTGCCAGGCTCAGCCTGATACAATTTAAGGTGGTTCACAGAGCGCACTTGACGGGGGCGAGGTTGAGTATTTTCTTTGGGGTAGAGGACAGATGTGGAAGGTGTTCAGGGAGTCCAGCGAACCATGTTCACATGTTTTGGTCATGCCCGGCACTGGAGGGTTCTGGAGAGGAGTGTCGGGAGCAGTATCTCAGGTGGTGAAAGTCCGGGTCAAGCCAAGCTGGGGGCTAGCAATATTCGGAGTAGTGGATGAGCCGGGAGTGCAGGAGGCGAAAGAGGCCGGAATTCTGGCCTTTGCGTCCCTAGTAGCCTGGCGAAGGATCTTGCTATTGTGGAAGGAGGCGAAGCCCCCTAGCGTGGAGGCCTGGATAAACGACATGGCTGGGTTCATAAAGCTGGAGAGGATCAAGTTTGCCTTGAGAGGGTCTGCGCAGGGGTTCTACAGGCGGTGGCAACCGTTCCTAGACTACCTCGCGGAGCGTTAGAGGAAGGTCGGTCAGCAGCAGCAGCAACCCTGGGGCGGGCAGGGGGGGGGGGGGGGGGGGGACGAGAGATTGTTTGAGGGGATGGAGGAGCAGGAGATAACATGGAGGGTGGGGGAAACTGGCACGTGCGGGCGAGAGCCAGTGTATAAAACTATGTAAATATACCATTTTGCCATGTATATATCTTGCTCAGTTCGATTTTGTGTTATTTTGTTACGGGGGGGGGGGGGGTTATTGTTTATAAGGGGGAAAAAATTGTGTTGTTAAAAAACTTTAATAAATATATTTTTTTTAAAAAGAAATTATGCAGCATGTCACTGGACTATCTGAAGCCCATGGTCAGAGAGGTACAATGCACCTCAAGTTTAAGAGTAGCACATGGACACTTGGCTGTCAGTCATCTCACAGACGCACAGCACCAAGCAGTGAAAAGAGGCACAAGATTTCAGCAAGACACACACACACATAATATTTGGCACAATAGTGTTCAATGGAACTTGAGTGACAGAGTATGCAGAGAGTTTCAGTTTAATGGCTCAGGAAGCAGTTGAGGGGGAAAATGTGGCTGGTTAGCTCTTTAAATATAGCTGTGGTGATTGTTTTTTCCAGCGCAAAGTAAAAGATGCGGCAGCTGTTCATGCAAGGGGTAAATGGGTAATTGATGGGATAATTATTGAGAAATCTTTGTGAGAAACTGCCAAATGATTCTCACACTTGGCAAAGCTGTTTGTCCAGCTGAATTCCCCTGTTCCTCAAGCACCTGAATAATAGACTCGGTGATGTTCAGTAACATGTCACTCCAGCAAGTTCATGTTGATTCTTCATTGAAGAGCAAAGATACAAGTTATTCAGCAGATGGCAATTCATGATCTTTTCTCCAGGCTTGTTGTAGGACAGCTCCTGAACTAACCAAGCATCAGAAACATTGTTTGATCAGGTTTTTTTGGTGCGTTTGCTGATTTTGCTTGTGGCTTCATGCACATCATTGCATCTGTGTTCAGCAGCTGTATGCAGCTGCCATATTTCTGTCCTGTACGAAGATAATGGTCTCTTCTTCCAGGTCGCATCTTAAGGGAGAACAGGAACACTCATTAACAAAAGAAAGCAGCTGCCAAACATAGCACTCTTCCTGCTCCAAAGCAAATCCTCCTTATGGTTAATGAGATCATGCACTTTAGAACCAGTTTTCTGCAAATCAGTTATAGAAATGAACGCTAAATGTGCATTAAAGGATAGCCTTCATCTCTTCCAGCAGTCAGCTATGCACGTTTCTTTGCAAATAAAAATAAGAATGGGAATGAAAGATGAACAAGGAACAACAGATTGCCTTTAAATGGGGCCATCACTGTGTTACTAGTGAAAAAAACAGTTACCCGCATGATTCTGTTCACACAGTTGCAAGCTGCTAAAATATTGATCGCAAGATAACTATTTCAGTTGATTAATGTGTACAAGCGCTTTTATTTACAATTAATGATGTCCCGGACAATGGGAAATCCAACCATGTGGAAAATACGAAAGCTTTCTTGTGCTTAGATCAATTGCCCACAGGCAAAGTGATGATGTTTCTAGCTCTAACAAACTGAACACCAGTCACCTGCTTGATACATCCAGAGTCTGCAGACAGATTGATGTTACAGATGTCCCCTGCATAATCTGGGACGAGATAAAGGTGAAAAGGTTCAGGGCTAAAGTGACCTTGACAGCCATTGGCCTTACCAGCTCCAGAACTCAGCTGGAGATCATCTTGAAATATGTAACTCAACTCTATCACCACTTGGTGAACCTAAGGCTTTGCTTGTATTAGTCAAAAGACAAGCCAGACAAGTTTACTGTTATTGATAGATGTTGTTTGAAGGGTAGTGGAGGGTTAACAGCCATCCTTAACCTGTATTTCCTATATATTTCCCATCAACTTACTCTCTTTTTCTAAATAACACAGTAAAAGTAATAAAGACTTATCCAAAAGCAGTTCTAAAATAACTCTCTGAGCCACACGCCTGGGGAGAAAGAAAAAAAACACCCAAAGTTGAAGAAATTAAAATAAGTTGGTGGCAGCATCTCTGTGTAGCCCCATGTAACAGGAGCTTTGGATCCAGGGACTGATGGGAGCTTCACAACAGCAACAGGGCTTGGAAGTGATTTCAATTCACCTTTCATAGTTTTGTGGCCATCACAACAGTGCAGCTTCACTTTTGAATCTTGGCCTCAGAAAAGAAGAATTAATAGTTGCAATTTTACGAAAAAGACTGTCTTCAAGAGGGAAGGTGGGCACACCTTTGAATAAATAATGAGATACGCTCACTGGGAACCTCTAACAGTGAAATGGGCAGGCTTTCCAGGATCAAAATAGAATCGCTAAGACAACCCCATGAGGGTAGATTTATGGGAACACTGACTTAGGCAGTCGTTATCCCTAGCCCCATATTCTCTTTCAACAATATAAATTGCGGGCCTATGGATTTCAGCCATTCCCATGGATTTCTACCTAAGTCAGAGTTGGAGCGAGATGGAACAGCCGAAGATTTTCAGGGCCATTGTGATAGTTAAAACGAATGTGGAAGTAAGACATGGAGTTTGTGGTCAAGTGAGGCAGTACAGCTTCCAAACCCCTTGGCTGAAGGATGGTGGCGGAAGTGCATATGCAAGGAGTACATTCAAGTAAAGTTGTTTTCTCTTCCCCTCAAATGCACCCTCCGAAGAGTAGTACATCTGGATGTAAGTGATAGCCAAGGTTAATGCATTGCACAGTGCTCACAGAATCCAGGAAGAATTGTGGAAGGAGGTGACTCAGCTTATAAAAAGGCTATGCAACAGTCCCGGAAGTCAGTAAGTGACCTAAATATGCTTACCTCAAGTTGTACACTGTTGTGTATTGAAACCAATGCCCTCTGTCTAATGTTTCACATGATTATGTTGTGACATCATCAGAGGCACTTGGGAAATTTTCCCTCTTTTCTATCTAGACTGTGAGCAAACATGACCTCTGTAAATAAAGTCTGACAACTGGTTAAGTAACTTACCGTAGGGGCGGCACGTGGCACAGTGGTTAGCTCTGCTGCCTACGGCGTTGAGGACCCGGGTTCGAATCCCGGCCCTGGGTCACTGTCCGTGTGGAGTTGGCACATTCTCCCCGTGTCTGCATGGGTTTCACCCCCCACAACCCAAAGATGTGCAGGTTAGGTGGATTGGCCACACTAAATGGCCCCTAAATTGGAAAAAAAAATAATTGGGTACTCTAAATTTATTTTTAAAAAGTAACTTACCGTGCGGCAACCTGATTATCTTTTATCTCTACTGGGAAGTTAAAGCAAAACCCCTTAAAACATAACTGTAAAAGACAAATCTGGCGATGCAGATGTTTTTCCAGTAAAATAGTCAGAAGAAACAACTTAGACCTGGACCTCGAGGTGAAGATCGATTTTCAGGAGACTACTCCACCATCCATAAATGAGCGGTAAAACTGACCGTCGGGAATGATTAGTAAGTTTGCAGATGACACAAAGGTTGGTGGAATTGTGGATAACGATGAGGACTGTCAGAGGATCCAGCAGGGTTTAGATTGTTTGGAGACTTGGGCGGAGAGATGGCAGATGGAGTTTAATCCGGACAAATGTGAGGTAATGCATTTTGGAAGGTCTAATGCAGGTAGGGAATATACAGTGAATGGTAGAACCCTCAAGAGTATTGAAAGTCAGAGAGATCTAGGTGTACAGGTCCACAGGTCACTGAAAGGGGCAACACAGGTGGAGAAGATAGTCAAGAAGGCATACGGCATGCTTGCCTTCATTGGCCAGGGCAAGTCATGTTGCAGCTGTATAGAACCTTAGTTAGGCCACACTTGGAGTATAGTGTTCAATTCTGGTCGCCACACTACCAGAAGGATGTGGAGGCTTTAGAGAGGGGCAGAAGAGATTGACCAGAATGTTGCCTGGTATGGAGGGGCATTAGCTATGAGGAGCGGTTGAATAAATTTGGTTTGTTCTCACTGGAACGACGGAGGTTGAGGGGCGACCTGATAGAGGTCTACAAAATTATGAGGGGCATAGACAGAGTGGATAGTCAGAGGCTTTACCCCAGGGTAGGGGGGTCAATTACTCGGGGGCGTAGGTTTAAGGTGCGAGGGGCAAGGTTTAGAGTAGATGTATGAGGCAAGTTTTTTTACACAGAGGGTAGTGGGTGCCTGGAACTCGCTACCGGAGGAATGAAAAATGAAATGAAAATCGCTTATTGCTTATCTTCAAATGAAGTTACTGTGAAAAGGAGGTGGTGGAAGCAGGGACGATAGTGACATTTAAAGGGCATCTTAACAAATACATGAATAGGATGGGAATAGAGGGATACGGACCCAGGAAGTGTAGAAGATTGTAGTTTAGTCGGGCAGCATGGTCGGCACGGGTTTGGAGGGCCGAAGGGCCTGTTCCTGTGCTGTACTTTTCTTTGTTCTTTGTTCTTTGAATGGCGTTTTTAGCCTTGTTAAGAGTGCATATTAATTTTAGAAGTGATAGGAAGCACTCATGAGCATTCCTTAATTATTTTGTATGCAACCGTGGCCTGGGGACCCTCAGAGAGTCAGAAGCAGGAATAGAAAACAGTTTTTCAGGCAGAGCGCCAACTGTGGTGCCAGTCGATTTACGCAATCTGTGGGCACAGGAAACAAAACCTCCTAAAAAAGAGAAAGCCAGGAAATAAGTGGGGTAGGCTGTAAAAAAGTTATTTATCATGCTGGGGAGTTCTCCAGCCTTCGCACATAGCGGGCACAACATCGATCCTCAAACTCGGGGGGAGAGAGAGAGGTCCGCTTTTGGGAAATAACTGCCCAAAAAGGAAAAATACAGCGATAGTAGCCAATATTAAGCTGGATAAAAGCTGAAACGGACGGGTGTTTTCAAAAGAAAAAAAAGTTTCTTCTTAAAGTCTCAGTCCAAACAAGAAAAGAAATGACCGAAGTCAAGGCACGACTTAAGATAAAACCTGATAGCACCTCCAAAGGCAAGAACTGTGCCATATTGCATATGCTGTCAGACCAAAAGTCGAAGGGGAACCTAATCAAAGATGAAATGATCGTGACTTTGATGACTAGTAATTGGGCAACCCCAATTGTTCCAGTTATCAAGCCAGATGGTGACTTTAAAATGACAATCAGCCCACAATGTGCTGACCGATATCCTTTACCATTAATAGAGTACCTATTTGCTGGATTGGCAGGAGGACAACAGTTTGTAAGATAGATTTGTCCCAAATATACATCCAGGTGAAGGTAGCAGCTGAGGTTGCAACGTCTTCTAACTATTCTAAAACACAAAGGACAGGTGAGGTACCAGCACCTACCCTTTGGAATAACATCAGAACAGGTCCTATTCCAAAAGTCCACGGATCAAATCCTTAGTGACCTCAACATTGTTCAGTGTTATTTAAGACACATCTTAATTCCTGGCAGGACTGAACAGGAGCACCTGAAGAATTTAGAAGACACATTGGAGCATCTTGAAAGACACAGGTGGGATTCTCCATTTGGGAGACTATTCTTCTGCTGAGATGAATTGTAACCTGTTTTGTTGCCCCTGGGGGTGCAAACTGGCAAGTAATACCATATTCCTTGCCATACAAATGTATGGCATGCAATACAATGGATTTCCAAGGGAATCGTGCTATCAGGCCACCATTTTGAGCAGGTGGCCTGATAGTGAGGTCCTGCAGCCTCCACCACCCCCCCCCCGCACCCCAAAGCAACCCTGAACCCCTCCCCTGTCCGCTACACAGAAGCCCTCCACCCCCAGATTACTTGGGTGCCCCCCTACCTCCAGGTACGGGGGTGACCCCCCCCTTCCGCCCACCGCCCAGGGACCCTGTAATAGGGGGACCTCCACAGGGACCTCTGTAATTGGGAAATCCCTACGGCAGCCCCCAATAGGGTATTAAGGAGACCACCCACAAGGGCCCCTGTAATAGAGATACCCACCACAGTGATGCCTGTAAAAGGGTGACACCCCAGGAATACCTGTAATAGGAAGACACCCCACAGGGACCCCTGTAATAGGGAGATACCCCAAGGAGCCCTATAATAGGGAGATCCCCACAGGGCCCCCCTGCCTCAAGGGATCACTCGGTGCACTCCCCCCCCCCCCCCCCCCCCCCCCACACAGAGCCCCCATACACTTAAGCGTGTGGTTGCACTGCACTTACTTCTCTTTGATGTGGTTAATATTTATAAACATTGAGGTTTCACCACTTCGGCCACTGAACCGGGAAGGGAGATGAATGAATCAAAGTTGCAGATGGTTAGTTGAAGCTGTCAATCACAGAGCACCACTAAAACACGATGAGTGGCTTGCAGCTAATGGATCTGTGGTAACCAGATGTAGATCAGAGCTGTACTCCTTCGAGGAATGGACATGTGGAGCTTCAAGGTAAGTCTCACAACTGTAATTGTTCTGACTGACCCTCTCTGGACTGCTGTCTAGTTTCCAGACAAGGTCTATTTTCCAGGGGGGGGGGGGGGGGGGGATCTGTGTGAAGGAGTCTGTGGGAGCTGCAGTTAGGCAAGGGGTCCCTGTAAGGGTTCCTCCTATAGCAGTGGTCCCTGTGAGGGCCCCTTTGGTAAGGAGGTCCCTGCGTGGCCCCCCTATTACAGAAGTCCCTGTGTGTGGGTCTCCCTATTACAGGGGTCATTGGTGGGGAGGTGTGATGGGGGGTCTGGTAGAGGGGGGGAATGGGCAGGCAGTGCATTGTGGAGGGGGTGGACCTCTGTTGGGCTTGGGTGGTCTCTACCAGCATGGCCCTGGCGTGGTGGACCTTGTGGTGGGCCAAGGGCGTAACTCCTTTGGTTTACATGATTGAATATAGAAGATCTGAGCAACATGCTAACACCAATGCTCTATCATGTTTACCAATGGAGGACAAAGCCAAATCACAGGAGAACTATGTGTACTATTCCCAGGTGGATAGTGTACCTATTGCTGCATCCCAAGTGCAAATACACATGAGGTCAGATCCAGTGTTGGGGAAGGTCATGGAAATGATCTTGAAAGGTATACCACTGGACAAAGAGAAGAGGAATCCGAATTCAAGCCCTAACAAACAAGGGAAATTAAACTAATGGTACAAAATGAAGTACGTATATGGGGAATCCTATTCATTATTCATCACTCGTGCTTGCAGAGTGTGAACTGATTAACTATATACGGGACATTCAGTCATCATATGGATGAAATAGCGTGCAAATTTTAATAGCCAGGACTAGACTCAGAGATTAATGGAAGAGCAGGTCAATGTCGGTATTGTGCTAGGATTACAAACATTCCACCTCTTCAACCACTTCACCTTTGTGATTCGCCAAAACAACAATATTGATTTTGCGGGGCCAACTAGAGGATATGTATTTCTTATCCTCATGGATGCACATTTCAAATGGTCCAAAATAATGATACGAAGTCGACAACTACTGAAAAGACAATCGAATGACTGGACAAAGAATTTGCACGGTTTGGCAAACCGGAACAATTAGTTAGCGATAAAGGGACTCAGTTCATGTCAAAGGAATTTCTGGGCTATCTTAGGAACAATGGCATACAGCATAAAGAAGCTGTATCTTATCATCCTTCCAAACACGAATTGGAGCAGAGGTTGGTCCAGTCATTGAAGAGTGCCATCAAAGCACCAAAGGACAAAGGACAATTAGTTAAAAGAGTAAACAATTTCCTCATATCCGAGAGAAATACAGCCCATGCGACAACCCAAAATTCACCGGCAATATTGTTTTTAAAACGGAAGTTGAGAACCACGTTTGATTTGCTCTTACTGCCTGACAGGACTACCATTGTAGATCAACAACAACAAAACCAAAGTTACTTGCTGTAAACAGACATCGAAACCAATAATAATAATAATCATCGCATATTGTCAAAAGTAGGCTTCAATGAAGTTACTGTGAAAAGCCCCGAGAAGCTTTGATCAAGGAGGAAGAGTTTCATCAAGAAACTACTCTTCAAATGAGAAGTGGACACCGGCCATAACACTTGCAAAGGTGGGGGCCGTGATTCTCCGATCCCGCCCCTGGTCGGAGAATCGCCGAGAGGCGCGCGAATCCAGCCACGCCGCTCCGACGCCGGAACTCCGATACTCCGATACGGGAAAAACCACGCCAACGCGGAGTGCGCCACGTCTGTCGGAGAATCTGCAGAATTGATGCGGCATGCTGGTACCTGGCCTGCAGCGAATCTCCAAGCCAGATGGGCCGAAGTCCCGCCGGTATGACCACAGCTCACGCTGCGTGAATCAAACACCCTTTTGAACGGCGTCAACCAATCATGCTGGCTGACGCCGACGAAGGAGGTGGTAGGCATCGGCGTGGGGGGGATGTCGATGTCGATGTCGAGAAGGCACGGTCATGGCTGCGGGGGGGGGTGCGGTTGTCGGGAACGGAGGCCGCCAGGAGTGCGGGGCGGTGTTGGTGTTGGTGTCGGGATGGGTGGTGGGGCGTGTCGGGATGGGGGGGTGGTGGGGGATGTAGGGGAGGGAGGTGGGGCATGTCGGGATGGGGGGGTGGTGGAGGGGGTCGAAAGGGGTGGTGAGGAGGGTCGGCGAGGGGGTCGGGGTTGGGAGGGTTTGCTTGGATAGGTGCCAGCTGGCAACAGTGGCGACCATGTAGCCCATGGCACCTGGTTGCGGAGGGGAGTATGTGCAAAGATGAAATGTCATCTACCCCCACCACATGCAGACCGTTATGTTTGGCCATCACCCAGCGATGTTGGTCGCCATGGTTGGAGCCGCTGCCCTGCATGTAGCCCTATGGGAGCTGCAGCAGGGGTGTGCCAGGGAGGAATCGGAGAGTAGTGTGCCACAGAGGGGCAGGTGGCAGCTGCTCAGGCCACCTGCCCGACAGGATGAGGAGGAGGAGGAGGAAGCGGTGCCATGGCGACGGATGCGCCCGATGAGGCCTCGTGTGTACCGGCGCCGCATATCCTTCCAGGACCTCCCGGACAGGGCATGCAGGAGGAGACTTTGGATAAGCCGGGTAACCGTCACCCATATCTGCCACCTGATGGCACATGTAGCACCGCATGGGATTGGGGGTGGACAGCCTCTCCCAGTGGCCATCAAGGTGCTGGTCACCCTCAACGTCTACGCGACGGGATCGTTCCAGTCGCTGAGTGGGGACCAGTCCGGCATTTCCAAGGCATCGGTACACAGGTGCATCCGTGTAGTGACCGACACCCTGTACGGCATCGCGGACCGGTACGTTCAGTTCCCTGTAGACTGCGCCCAACAGGATGCCCGGGCAGACGGCTTTGCCGCGGTTGCCAGGATTGCCATGGTACAGGGAGCGATCGATGGGGTGCACGTCGCAATGTGGCCTCCATCGGATAATAGGGCTGTGTTCACGTACAAGAAGGGGTCCTACTCCATGAATGTGCAGGTGGTCTGTGAGCACCGGATGAGGATCCTGCAAGTCTACGCCCGGTACCCGGGCAGTGTACATGACTCGTTCATATTGGCACAATCGTTCATCCCCGCCATGTTCGAGAGACACCCCACCCGGCTGAGGGGCTGGTTGCTGGGCGACAATGGTTACCCGTTGCGGTCATGGCTGATGACGCCTATACGGAGGCCACAGACTGACGCGGAGACCCACTACAATGATGCCCATGCAGCAACCAGGGGTGTGGTCGAGAGGTGCATGGGGCTGCTGAAGATGCGTTTCAGGTGCCTGGACCGCTCTGGAGGGGCCCTCCAGTACCCGTCAAAGTGGTCAGCCGCATTGTTGTTGTCTGCTGCGTCCTGCACAACATATCCCAGCAGAGGGGCGATGTGTGGGGAGTAACACAACGAAGGGCATGCCTCCCCAGATGAGGAGGAGTGGATGGCAATATATGGGACATATGGGCTGGACAGGGACGGGAGGCTGCCCAACGATACCGTCTGGGCCAGCTGGCATGGCAGGAGGTGATAGTCGCACGGTTCACAGACTAGGAGGGGGGGGATTCGCTGAGCATGGGCACGGACAGCACAGTACGGCGCCACCCTCACCCCGCCCACCACTGACCACACTCATCCCACCCACCACCAACCCTCTCAGCCCACCCACCACCACCCACCCGCATGCACACCACCCCTCCATTGCACATCCACCTGCGGCACAAGGGGCAGGGCTCACACGGTCGCCAGTGGAAGCGGGTCTATTGCATGGCATGGAGGATGATGACAACCCGCTCTGCGATGAGCTCCGGGCTCTACATCGTTGGACAATGTCTGCCTCATGGCCACAGTACCACCCTCGACCTGGGTGGTCCCTGCATGTGGCCTCGGCACTGCAGAGCACGGACCCGTTGTCTGCCTGGGGGCGGGGTTGCGAGGACGACCCGGGGGGGTGGGGGACGCACCACATTCACCTGAGCTCGACGTCTTATCACCCCTTACACACACTGGCACCCACTTCTCACCCCACCCCCGCACGCATCGGACTGAGCACAGAGGCAGTTTTCATAGGTGTAACAGTTTGTTTAATGAGAGAACATCTGTACATGTGCCCCAGCCCCTATAACTAGTCTCTGCCCTGCACCCGTGCCAATTTACTCAGTGTCTACTTTTCTGGCCTTATGGGCCCTATGATTACATCGAGGTGTTTCCCCAGATGGTACAGCAGATGTGGAGGCGGAATGCTGTGACCCCTGCCCTGTGACTAGGGTCCCCTTTCGCAGCTGTTTCCTGGCGCGGCCCTGCCTGGATGGGCAGGCTGCGCCTCGGGAAAGCGGGATGGCGTGGTGCCACCCTGTTCTACCTGTTGCCCACCAGACGCACCTGGGATGGAAGGGGGGGGAGTCCGAGGTGTCGCGGTATTCCGGACCTCCCCTGCAGGGTGACACGGAACGAGCCCAGCACCTCCTCCTCCCTCTGGGTGCCCGATGGCCCCGGGGGCTCTCCATGGGACGGGGTGTGAACGGATCCAGCAACCGAGGCACCCCCGGCACCTGGCGCTGCCAGTCCTGGAGGCCCACCCTGGTATCGACAAGGGTCTGCAAGTTTGCAGCCATGGAGCTCAAGCAGTTGGCCATTCCTGTCTGTGTCTGGGCGACGGTGGGTAGCACCTGGGCAATGGCGTCGATGCTCCCAGCCATGGCTCGCTGAGACTGGGCCATGGCCTGTTGAGACAGGGCCATGGTGGTGAGCGCCGCTGCGATCTGTAGCTGGCTCTGGCTCATGGCTGCCTGTGAGAGGGCATCCCTGTCCTGGGCCTCGCCCCCGTCTGCACAGAAAGCCCCAGGCCTTGCATACTGCGACCCATATGGAAACATCTGTGTGGCCATTGCCTCCACCGTGGATGCCACCATGTTTCGGCCTGGGTGGCATGCATGATCAGCACCACTCCCTGCTCCTGCACGCGGGTGGACTCCACCACCTGCGTCTGCAGCTGCTGCAAGCCAGCCATCATCTCCTTCACTTGTCCCTG
Organism: Scyliorhinus torazame; assembly: GCF_047496885.1. Lineage (NCBI taxonomy): Eukaryota > Metazoa > Chordata > Chondrichthyes > Carcharhiniformes > Scyliorhinidae > Scyliorhinus > Scyliorhinus torazame. Next base: position 92,595,965 of record NC_092721.1, read on the forward strand.
GGTCCCTGACTGCATCGGGTCTGTGGGTGGGTGTGGGAACTCCAGGAACCTCATCGCTAAAGTGATCAATCGAGGTGAGAGTCTCTGCGATGGGGGAGGGTGTAGGAGATAGCAATGGCATTACGTGCAGGTCCTCATTGGACCAGACGTCTGGGGTCCCCTGGGGTGCTGTGTCCTGTTCGTCCATCTCCTGTGTTTGGGTGTCCTGTCCGTCCGTCCCCTGTGTTTGGGTGTCCTGTCCGTCCGTCCCCTGTGTTTGGATGTCCTGTCCATCTGTCCCCTGTGTTTGGGTGTCCTGTCCGCCGTCCCCTGTGTTTGGGTGTCCTGTTCGTCCGTCCCCTGTGTTTGGGTGTCCTGTCCGTCCGTCCCCTGTGTTTGGGTGTCCTGTCCGTCTGTCCCCTGTGTGTGGGTGTCCTGCATTGGTGTGTCCTGTGTGGCCGTGTCATTGATGTAGGTCCCCTGTGTCGTGGTGTCCCGCCCGTCTGTCCCCTGTGTTGTGGCGTCGTCAGTTGACTGGGACGGGAGGCTGATGGACCCGCTCATTGGACCCGAAGTCTGGGGTCCCCTGGGGTGCTGTGTCCTGTTCATCCGTCTCCTGTGTTTGGGTGTCCTGTCCATCCGTCCCCTGTGTTTGGGTGTCCTGTCCGTCCATCCCCTGTGTTTGGGTGTCCTGTCCGTCCGTCCCCTGTGTTTGGGTGTCCTGTCCGTCCGTCCCCTGTGTTTGGGTGTCCTGTCCGTCCGTCCCCTGTGTTTGGGTGTCCTGTCCGTCCGTCCCCTGTGTTTGGGTGTCCTGTCCGTCCGTCCCCTGTGTTTGGGTGTCCTGTCCGTCCGTCCCCTGTGTTTGGGTGTCCTGTCCGTCCGTCCCCTGTGTTTGGGTGTCCTGTCCGTCCGTCCCCTGTGTTTGGGTGCCCTGTCCGTCCGTCCCCTGTGTTTGGGTGTCCTGTCCGTCCTGTCCGTCCGTCCCCTATGTTTGGATGTCCTGTCTGTCCGTCCCCTGTGTTTGGGTATCCTGTCCGTCCGTCCCCTGTGTTTGGGCGTCCTGTCCGTCTGTCCCCTGTGTGTGGGTGTCCTGCGTTGGTGTGTCCTGTGTGGCCGTGTCATTGGTGTAGGTCCCCTGTGTCGTGGTGTCACGCCCGTCTGTCCCCTGTGTTGTGGCGTCGTCAGTTCACTGGGACGGGAGGCTGAAGGCTGATGGTGTGGCTACCCCCCTGATGGTGTGGCTGCCCCCCCCCCCCCCCCCCCCCCCCCCCCGGTCGCTGGATGAGTCCCTAGAGCGTGGGGGGATGGGAGGAGGGGTGTAAATGGGGGATGGAGGGAGAAGCGGGGATGGGAGGGGGGGCGGTGGAGGAGAGGGGGGGCAGGCAGGGGAGGTCTCACTTGGTGGTGCGCCCCCGATCTCGGCATCCGCAACCTCCCCGTCGTCGGGTCCACCTGCGAGGTCCAGAGCCCTCTCTTCATGCATGGTGAGGGGGCGCAATTCAGGTGGACCCCCTCCGGTCCTGGCTGTTATGGGCGCGCTTTTCCTGGGGGAGGGGCAGGAACAAAAAGATCAACAGTGTTAGGCGGACATATACTTGCAGCCCAGCAGTTGGGTGTATGTTGGCATGGGTTCACAGGCCATCTTGCCAATGCAGTTGCATGGGTGGGTGCAGCCATGTGGGCCTCAGCTGGGGTAGTACTGCTCCCCCCTCCCCATGCGGAGGGGGAGCAGGGCCACATGTGTGGGGGGTAGGGGGGTTGGTGCCATGGGCACAGTGGGGTGGAACTCAACCTGGCTGCCCTGACTAGGTCATTGAGCTTCTTGTGGCTCTGGCTGGGTGTTATGCCCACGGCGCTGACAGCTTCTCCCACCTCCCTCCACAGGCACCGGGTGGTGTTGGCAGCGGCCCTGCGGCCGTGTCCAGGGTACAGGGCCTCCCTCCTTTGCTCCACGGCGTCCAGGAGCATCGCCATGTTACGGTCCTGGAACCTCGGCGCTGCGCGGCGGGCAGCCATCTTCCTGTGTTGGCCTGTGTCTGTGCGGGTGGCGTCAATTTCAGAGCGACATAGCGCAGGGTCAATTACGCCGTGCGTGTCTGTGACACCGTTCCGGCCTGCTCCGTCGCGCTTCCCGTGACACCCGTGCTGGCCCCTTCCGTGAAGCAGAATATGCGCACTTTTGATCGGGTCGCTCGCGCCGGTTTTGACACCGGGTCAGAATCTGGCGATATCGGAGAATCCTGGCCAGGGCCTTTTTCTTATACAGTGCAAGCCAATGACGAGAGAGTTTTAAGGAGACACACCAATCAAATCCTCACTTCAAAAAGAGAATTAGTAGAGTCAGCATCTGAAAGGGTAACCTCTGACATTCAAGGTCTGGAAATGCTTGAACCTGTGATCATGACTGAGTTGAATTCAGATTTTACACCAGTTGAACCAACAGCATCTGGAGAAGCTGAAGAAGGACCAATTTTATCAGATGATATGCCTGTGATATGTCTGATCCAAGGGGGGAACAGACTACCAAGAATGTGAAAACAAAGATTCCTGAATGACGGATTCTATCTATGCTGAACCGACATCAACCTAAAAGACGTTTTTACTGATGTATATGTAAAATTCTATAATAAAAATACTTGGCTAAATCATCAGTGTTCAGTGCAGCAAGTTGGCGCAGTGGTTAGCACTGCTGCCTCACGGCACCAACGTCCCACGTTCGATCTCGGCCCTGGGTCACTGTCAGTGGAGTGTGCACATTCTCCCCATGTCTGCGTGGGTTTTACCCACACAACCCAAAGATGTGCAGTATAGGTGGATTGGCCACACTAAATTGCCCCTTAATTGGAAAAAATGAATTGGGTACTCTAAATCTATTTTAAAAAATAATCACTGTTCACCATGAGTAAAAGGTAAAAGTAATATTAGTTGTCACAGTACAGGAGTAAAAGGGGAGGAATGTTATGGATTATTATTTTTTCAAATACATTTAGAGTACCCAATGCATTTTTTCCAATTAAGGGGCAATTTAGTGTGGCCAATCCACCTACCCTGCACATCTTTGGGTTGTGGATGCGAAACCCACGCAGACATGGGGAGAATGTGCAAACTCCACACGGACAGTGACCCAGAGCCGGGTATCGAACCTGGGACCTCGGCGCCGTGAGGCAGCAGTGCTAACCACTGTGCCACCGTGCTGTCCCTGAATGTTATGTATTATAACCAATGACCTCTGTATAGTGTGCCACATGACTTTGCGGTGGCATCATCAGAGGCACTTGAGAGAGATTTTCCCTCTCTTCCATATATAGACAAGGCCAATGATGCAAGATGATACTTTGAATGCGAGTCTTTGCAGTAATTAAGTCTTTACCGACCCAGACAGTGCAACTGGAGAGAGGGATAATCTCAAGTTAAAGAGGTGTAAATTGTCTCAAGCCAGGACAGTTGGTAGGATTTTGCAAGCCCAGGCCAGATGGTGGGGGTTAAATGTAGTGAGACATGAATCCAAGGTCCTGGTTGAGGCCGTACTCATGCATGCGGAATCTGGCTACTAGTTTCTGCTCGGCGATTCTGAATTGTCGTATGACCTGAAGGCCACCTTGGAGAACACTTACCCGAAGAGCAGAGGCTGAATGCCCTTGACCGCTGAAGTGTTCCCTGAATCGAAGGGAACATTTCTGCCTGGTAATTGTTGCGCGATGTCCATTCATCCGTTGTCGCACCATCTGCATGGCCTTGCCAATGTACCACGCCTCGGGTCATCCTTTCCTGCAGCATATGGAGTAGACAACATTGGACGAGTCGCACGAGTACGTACCGTTTACCTGGTAGGTGGTGTTCTCACATGTAATCGTGGTATCCATATCGATGATATGACACGTCTTGCAGAGGTTGCCATGGCAGGGATCTGTGGTGTCATGGATGCTGTTTCCCTGAAGGCTAGGTAGTTTGCTGCAAACGATGGTCTGTTTGAGGTTGCGTGGTTGTTTGAAGGCAAATAGTGCAGGTGTGGGTATGGCCTTGGCAAGATGTTTGTCTTCATCGATGACGTGTTGAAGGCTCCGAAGAAGATGTTGTAGTTTCTCCGCTCCAGGGAAGTACTGAACGGTGAAGGGTAATCTGTCGGCTGTGTCCCATGTTTGTCTTCTGAGGAGGTCGGTGCAGTTTTTTGCTGTGGCGTGGTGGAACTGTCGATTGATGAGTCGAGTGACATATCCCGTTCTTACGAGGGCGTCTTTTAGCCTCTCTAATGGTCTGTTATGTTCCTCCTCATCTGAGCAGATTCACATTCAAAGTATCATCTTGCATCATTGGCTTTGTCTATATATGTGTTTGTGTAATCCACCTCTTCACTCACCTGATGAAGGAGCTACACTCCAAAAGCTAGTGATTCCAAATAAACCTGTTGGACTTTAACCTGGTGTTGTAAGACTTCTTACTGTGCCCACCCCAGTCCAATGCTGGCATCTCCGCATCATGGGCATCAACGAAAGGAGGGAGATGGATATCTCTGCCAGGCACTGATACAGTTATTCATTGCACATCCTCCCAATTTCATAAAGGAGAACTCCCACAGGTAAACCATTTCTTGCTTCTCCAAATGTCCTAAGATGAGAATTTGCTGAACTTTCTGGTCAATTTACCTCATTCATGCATTTACTTTGCAAAAATTACATCCCACTTTCCGCCTTTTTAAGAACCTGGTGGGTTTGCACATTTATTGTCCATTAAGTTCATTGCAGAAAGATTAATGATGAAATTACATTTTTAATTATAATGCAATGTCAATCAACCTCTCTGCCACAGGAAGGGAAAAAATAAAACAGTTCACTCTCATTTTTGGGCAGCACGGTAGCACAAGTGGATAACACTGTGGCTTCACAGCGCCAAGGTCCCAGGTTCGATTCCCCACTGAGTCACTGTCTGTGCGGAGTCTGCACGTTCTCCCCATGTCTGCGTGGGTTTCCTGCGGGTGCTCCGGTTTCCACAGTCCAAAGACGTGCAGGTTAGGTGGATTGGCCATGATTAAAAAATTGCCCTTAGTGAACAAAAGGTTAGGAGGGGTTATTGGGTTATGGGTATAGGGTGGAAGTGAGGGCTTAAGTGGGTCGGTGCAGACTCGATGGGCCGAATGGCCTCCTTCTGCACTTTATGTTCATTATGCCATATTGTCATTTATTGTTCCAGATTTTTTAAATGGCATTATATTTCTATTTTCCTCTCTGTCTCTCCTTTCCAAACCTAATTGTTCTTTCCCTCACTTTTGTTTTCTGTACTGATTTGAGATCCACCCATTCTAATTTCTTTCCCAATTTTCATATCTCATTGGTTGAGGAGATACATTTTCAGTTCCACTATGAACTATTATGCTCTACTCCAGAAAGATCAGGTCCGTGTTTGAAATTATTTGCTTTGGAATGAGTTTTGTTGCGAGTCATGAAAGAAAGGTGCCAGATTTTCATTCGCCCTCTGTTTTTCCCTAAACGTTCCATGGGATTTTATACAGCAAGTTGCTGTCAACAGTCAGCCTTTGCATGGCATCTGGGACCAATGTGAATAGGGAAGTAACCGTACATTTCCTTAACCAATCAGGTTGAAGAATCGTGAATGAACAGTGAGGAGTTTGAATTAGGAAATGTAAATTAGGATAATGAATGTAATTTCAAATCATGCACAAAAAATAAAATAAAGGCTGGAATTTTATGCAGAGGTGGTGACCCTTTCTGCCGCCTCCGCATGGGTGGGATCACAGAATCCATACATTGCAGAAGTAGGCCATTCGGCCCACCAAGTCTGCACTGACCCTCTGAAAGAGCACCCTACCTAGGCCCACTCCACATCCTATCCCCGCAACCACATCTAACCTGTTCATTTCTGGGGCAATTTAGCATGGCCAAATCCACCTGACCTGCACAACTTTACAACAAAGAACAAAGAACAAAGAAATGTACAGCACAGGAACAGGCTCTTCGGCCCTCCAAGCCCGTGCCGACCATGCTGCCCGACTAAACTACAATCTTCTACACTTCCTGGGTCCGTATCCTTCTATTCCCATCCTATTCATATATTTGTCAAGATGCCCCTTAAATGTCCCTATCGTCCCTGCTTCCACTACCTCCTCCGGTAGCGAGTTCCAGGCACCCACTACCCTCTGCGTAAAAAACTTGCCTCGTACATCTACTCTAAACCTTGCCCCTCTCACCTTAAACCTATGCCCCCTAGTAATTGACCCCTCTACCCTGGGGAAAAGCCTCTGACTATCCACTCTGTCTATGCCCCTCATAATTTTGTATACCTCTATCAGGTCTCCCCTCAACCTCCTTCGTTCCAGTGAGAACAAACCGAGTTTATTCAATCGCTCCTCATAGCTAATGCCCTCCATACCAGGCAACATTCTGGTAAATCTCTTCTGCACCCTCTCTAAAGCCTCCACATCCTTCTGGTAGTGTGGCGACCAGACTGGGAGGAAACCAGAGCACCCAGAGGAAACCCATGCGGTCACGGGGAGAATGTGCAAACTCCACACAGACCGTCCTCCAAGGCTGGAATAGAACCTGGGTCCCTGGTGCTGTGAGGCAGCATTGCTAACCACTGTACCACCGTGTCGTCCCACCCAGATTTAATGGCCGTTGGTCCATTAAATGATTCAGGATGAAACTTATGTCCCCAGCAAAATGGCCAACAGCTATTCAGTCCCAATTGCATCACTGAGATCAGTGGCCACTGCTGCAAGTGCAATCAGTCCCAATGAAGAGCACTGCTGGAGCTGCATAACAAGGTAAGTGGGAGTGCTTGGCAGTCCAGTCTGACACCCCTGGCAAGGAGGGTGGGGTCGTCAGCATTGCAAGGGCGAAGGGGAGCTTTTTGGGCAGGGGACAAGATTTTCTGGCCCTGCTGTAGCTGGACCAGCCACGAGAATTGATTGGGGCAAGCCAAAATTCTCATGGCTTTTGGCGGCACTGGAAGATCCCAGCCCTGTCCATACTGGGATGTAGTATTAATAACGTTACGCACTTTTATCTCCCATTATTTTTGTAGCAGCATCTCGTCCATAATTGTGTGCTTAACGTCATTATTGTCAAAGGTATGCTGTAGGATGTGACACACAACCTTTGTTGTCAGAGGAGGTGATAATGATGCGAAATTGACAAAACTGTCAAGGTGCTGCCTTTGCACATTGCCTGAAATAGTAAGAAGCAAAAGGCTGATATAAAAAGCAAAACAACCAGATTTGGGTCATGCGTCATTATGACCTATTGAAATGATAGACATTTGCTGTATTTTGTTAACTAGTTTCTCTGAGCTACGATTCAAAGATGTGCAGCATCATTTCTGCAGGATAACAAAGGAAATCTCAAACAGAATGTATACAGTTTAAATTTATTTCGATGTTACAGGCTTTTTAACTAACTTGATTGAATCATCCCTTGGCAGTTAGATTACAGTAATCACTAATCATGGTTTGACGACATCATCAGCAGTGTGAATTAAATTTATTAGTCACCGAGGGCGAATTTAAGATGTGAGATTTCCGTTAGCTGATCCGAAAAAGGATCTGCCAACTCCCTAGCTGAGTGGCTATTTAACCCTCCTTGTAGGCTAGTCTTCACTTTTCCCACTCTCCATATTCCCACTTGCCACATCTCTGCAAGGTCCTCCCAATTGCCCCCCACCATCCCCCCCAATCATGGTCCAGAGCCGATGGTCCATCCTGATTGTTGGGGCTTGACCCCAAGGGTATCTGGCTGCTAACTCCTGCTCCTAGTGTTCACTCCAGTCTGGTGACCATGCTGTCTGTTTGGTCTTATGTTGGACATTTATAAGGTTTGAAATCTGATGTGTTGCCACTCTCAGCATTTTGGTTTGATTGTGGACAATTCGGTGTCATGGGCCCACGTTTACAGTCATTGGTGTTCATGTGAGGAGGCCAGGTTGTGAATGACTTATTACAATGTGTGTTTTCATACAATGAAGCTCATTCTTATTCAGCCATATGAATGTGACTGAGTCAAACTCGTTGATGTCTCTTCTCTGCCTATAGAGGAATGCGCGGACTCTTGAGTAATTGTGAACTCCATGTGCAAAGTCCTTTGGGTGGATGCCACCAGGGACTTGCTGATGACAACTGTGATATCAGAGGACCTTGTGAGACACTATTTTGCACAAGGACCAGTCTGATGATGATCCCCTCCTGCACAATAGTTCAGCCCAGGCTACATGGCCATGCATCCGAGCTGCTACGCAATTAGCGGCCTCCTCATTTTCATCCATTTCAGAATGTTCCACATGGACAGAGATTTCCTCCTCCTTCGCAATGCTGTGCAGCACACAGAAAACCACTAGTAATCTTGATACACTTGCTGGGGCATATTGCAGAGGCATCTCATGTGCAATTTATCTATGAATTTATCTATGATAAATTCTATGAATTGCCTGTCCATTGGTGGTCCTAACGATGACATGGCTGATGTTGTAGCTGTTCGCTGCTCTGTTTGTGAATTCCTAAAGGTGGTCATTATCCATCTTGTGAAGATGTAGCCCTCATTCCCGAGAAGCCAATTACAAATCAGCATTAGTGACTGAAATAGCTGAGGGAGTTGGAAACTCCTTAATGTGAAGGATCATGGCAGCTGCCAGAGAATCTTGCACACACATGAAGGAAGACATTGCCATGATCAAAAACCACCTGTACATTGACCAAGTAGAAGAACTTCCAGTTGACAAAGGTGTTCACATGTTGAGTTGGGGCTGTTATGACAACATGAGTGTGATCAATAACACCTTGCAACTGGGGGAAGCTGACAATTTGGCAAAGGCCAATTCCATGAAGAAATTAATGTGATTTGCTACACGAGTAAACAGATATTAGTTGCAGCCTTGAAGCTAGACCAGACATGTCTCCTGGTGATCCCTGGAAAGATTCTGAGGCACAGAAGCGAAGAGCGACAATTACCTTCACAGTCACTGGCAGAGAATGGGGTTGATGGATTGGATCTCGAGTGGCTGTTGGGCCATATGACACACTTCTATCACCATCTCACGGTTTAACCTCAGTCACTTTTGCCACTATATCTGCATCATGTTGAGGTAAGATGTCCTAGGTCTGGTTCCCTTCCCATATGATAGGATCTGTTCCCTTGCCCATCCTCCTTTCTAATGCTCATGCAGCAGTCTCTTCCTCACTACCTTTCGCTCTCCCTCCTCCAGGTGTTCACAGTGACTGACTTCTATTGTCTCAATGTGCTGGAGGATGACCATCTTCTATGTTCCATCATATTTAGCCTAATGTGCCATCCTCCAGCACAAAGTTATTCCTGGCACATCGGTCCAGTAGGGGTAAAAATGATTGCCCTCAACATCAGGAGCTCCACTCTCCAATCCCGTGGGTTAAAGTAAGACAGCTGCAATTTGTTTTGTGTCATTTCTAGGAGTGTGAATAAATTATTTAAGTAAATTCAACAGGGATATCCGGGCCGGGATTCTACGAGCCGGCCCCAGGTCGGAGAATCGCCGGGGGTGAGCGCAAATCACGCCATGCCGCTCCAACGCCAGACCACCGATTCTCCGACAACCGGAGAATCGGCGGCAATCGCGCCGGTGCGGTCACCGCAGTCACCACGGCGCCGGTCGGGAGCCATTGAAAGCGGCCCCCGCGGCTATCTGCGCACTCGATGGGCCGAGTGTCCGCCAAGTTCCACTGAGTCCCACCAGTGTCATTTGCAATGGTCCTACCTGGCGAGACCTCGGCATTCTGGCTGTGAGGGCCGCCCTGGTGGGGGGGGTGGGAGGGGACGACTCCCAGGGGGGGCCTCCACCGTGGCCAGGCCAGCGATCGGGGGCAACCGATCGCGGGCGTGCGAATTCCAGGGGGGGGGGCCTATGTTCCTCCGCGCCAGGCCCTTGTTGGGCTCCGCCATGTTGCCCGCTGGCCGGTGCGGAGACGGCCGTGGCGTGTATGCATGGCCCCGCGCCGGCCGTGACAGGCCGGCTTTCGGCGCCGGAGCAGCGCACAGCACTCTGGCACCGTTTTAGCCACCCGAGGACGGTGAGAATGACTGGGCCTGGAGGCCCGTTGATGCCGGCGTCGCTCACGCTGGTTTTGACGCCGGCTCTATCTCTCCAAACGTGTCCCCTATCTATCCCAAAAATATGCCAAGTTTGCTCTTATCAGGTCTTCTTTGCCTCTTTAGGATTCCACACACCGAGGCGACCAATTACTAACTGGAGTGGAGGTAACTGATGATTTAAATGGCAGCTGCCTCATGTATGCACGAGGTGCTGTGTTCAGGGGCAGGCATTAGGATTTTCAGGCAGTTATGCTATTTCTTCCATGACAGAGCAGCTCTCTGTCATGGCAAAAATGTGGATCTTAGCATTTGTTGGAGGAAAGTCAATTTTCCTTCCCATTTTCAATCCCACACCATTTACCTCTAATCATTTTGTGGGCTGGGGATGCCTACTCCCAGATTTTCATTCCCAGATCAGAGCATTATGTAATTGTTCACATGCATGACAGTAACTTTCAAATAGATAAAGCAACATGATGTAATGAAAAATGTAAAACAAAAATATATATATCCTTTACTGTCATGTTTTTCTGTTCTGGTTTAATTGAATTGTCAGATCTAGCTGTGTTTTTAATGGTTCTAAAGGTAGGAAAAATGCTTTTCCCCTTCTTCCCCTCCTCTGATTGATAGGCACTCTGCCTTCAAATGGAAATAGATGCCTGTTCTGTCAATGGGGCTAGAAGTTTTTATCATGGCAGTTGCTCCATTATGAATGCATGGCTAGGTTTCAAAAGCTTCAGCTCAGCAGCTGGTTTCATAGCATTTTATAGAATATACAGTGCAGAAGGAGGCCATTCGGCCCATCGAGTCTGCACTGGCTCTTGGAAAGAGCGCCCTAACAAGGTCAACACCGCCACCCTATCCCCATAACCCAGTAACCCCACCCAACACTAAGGGCAATTTTGGACACTAAGGGCAATTTATCATGGCGAATCCACCTAACCTGCACACCTTTGGACTGTGGGAGGAAACCGGAGCACCCGGAGGAAACCCACGCACACACGGGGAGGATGTGCAGACTCCGCACAGACAGTGACCCAAGCTGGAATCGAACCTGGAACCCTGGAGCTGTGAAGCAATTGTGCTATCCACAATGCTACCGTGCTGCCCCAACAAAATACAAGGAAGAACCTTTCTTGGAACCTTTTTGAAATTCATTCTTGGGATGTACTAGGCTAGCATTTACTGTCCATCCCTAATTGCCCTTGAGTAGGAGGTGGTGAGCGGCCTTCTTCAACCGCTGCATCCATATGGTGTATGTACAGCCACAGTGCTGTTAGGGAGGGAGTTCCAGGATTTTGATCCCGAGACAGTGACGGAATGGCAATACACTTCCACACCAGAATGGTGAGCGGCATGGATGTGAACTTCCAGGTGGCGGTGCACCATGTGGGTTTGGAAGGTGCTGTCTAAGGAGGCTTGGTGAATTCCTGCGATGCTTCTTGTAGATGGTGCACACTGCTGCCACTGTGCACCAGTGGTGGAGGGAGTGATTGTTTGTGGGTGAGGTGCCTAACAAACAGGCTGATTTTTCCTGTATGGTGTCGGCTTTCTTGAGTGCTGTTGAGTGGAGCTGCACTCATCCAGGAAACAGGAGAGAATTCCATCACACTCCTGACATGATCCTTGTAGATGGTGGACAGGCTTTGGATAATCAGGTGAGTTACTTGCTGTAGGATTCCTCATCTCTGACTTGCTCTTATAGCCATAGTATTTATATGTCTAGACCAGTTCAGTTTCTCGTCAAACTTTACAACAAGGATGTTGATAGTGGGGATTCAGTGATGGTCACGCCATTGAAACCTTTACAGAGAATGTATCCTTGGTCTAGTTTCATATTTGTTTACAAACCTAATAGGTGCTTCTAAGATTACAAGTTATTTCTTCCTTGTATTTTGTCCATGATAGTGTTTTATCAGTTTATTAGGGGCTAGATCCCGCAGTTGGGATTCTCCATTACACTGGTAGCTTACCCGCACCGGGATTTCCCGACGATGTGGGGCTGCCCACAATGGGAAATCCCATTGGTCGGCTGGCGGGATGGACAATCCCACCATCGGCAGGGGCGCGGCGCGTGGGGCCGGATTCTCCGCCCTGCCGCGCTACATTTCTGGTTCAGCATGCCGGCGGGATGCTCCGTTACGCCGGCTGGTCACTAGGGTTTCCCATTGTGGGGCAGCCCCATGCCGTCGGGAAACTCCCGGGCTGACGGCAAAATGGAGCATCCCACTGGTGGAATGTCCAGCCCCTGGTGGGGCAGGATGGAGCATCCCGCCCCCTTACTGGTTTTCTAATAATCTTTAAGTAATTCCCATTGTTTTTGCATGGTATCTGAGGAATATACATAGTGTGTATTGGGTGAGTGGCTGCGGGGCATAGAGGTGCCATGGGGTGGGGCATGGGTGATCTGAGGAGACATGGGCTGGCATGATGATGGGTGGGAATGAAGAAGATGAAGGATGAGATTTAGGTCATCTTTAAATAGGATTTGGAGCTTGTCTGCTGGTTTGGAGATCCGAGGCTGGTCTTCTCACTGGCCAGTCTCCACAACCGCACTCCAGCATGGCTCACAAAATGCATTGTGACCCACAACCCATGGGTAAAAAGACAAAAATGGTGAGCAAATAACATATTGGTCGGATGTGCAGTTTGTAAGCTTCAAAGGTGCACAGATCAGGGGCGAGATTCGCCGGTTGGCGGGCCCCCCCGCGCGATTCTCCGGCCCGGATGGGCCGAAGTCCCGCCGCTAAAATGCCTGTCCCACCAGTGTAAATCAAACCACCTACCTTACCGGCAGGACAAGGCGGCGCGGGCGGGCTCCGGGGTCCTGGGGGGTGCGCGGGACGATCTGGCCCCGGGGGGTGCCCCCACGGTAGCCTGGCCCGCGATCGGGGCCCACCGATCCGCGGGCAGGCCTGTGCCGTGGGGGCACTCTTTCCCTTCCGCCTTCGCCATGGTCTCCACCATGGCGGAGGCGGAAGAGACTCCTTCCAATGCGCATGCGCGGCAATGCCGTCAGCGGCCGCTGACGCTCCCGCACATGCGCCGCCCGGAGATGTCATTTCTGCGCCAGCTGGCTGGGCACCAAAGGCCTTTTCCTCCGGCTGGCGGGGCGGAAATTCGTCCGGCGCCGACCTAGCCCCTTAAGGTTGGGGCTCGGCCCCCAAAGATGCGGAGCATTCCGCACCTTTGGGGCGCTGCGATGCTCGTCTGATTTGCACCGTTTTGGGCGCCAGTCGGCGGACATCGCGCCGTTTCCGGAGAATTTTACCCCAGGTCTCCAGGCCTCTGTAAATAACAACTTATATTTATAAAGCACCTTTAATGTATTGAATGTCTTCGGCCCTTCACAGGAGCATTATGAAACAAAATATGGCACCAAGCACACAATGAGATATTAGCCAGGTCAGAGGATCAAAAGCTTGGTCAAAGGTGTATGTTTTAAAGAGTGTTTTAAAGGAGAAAGAGAAGAGAGGCACCAAGAAGGAATTCCAGAGCTTGGAGCCTTGGGAACTGATTAAATATTACCATATGTATTCTGATTTCAATACAGAGCAGAAAGCAATTACAAGGTAAATCTGTTCTAATTCCAATATGTGACCTAAAATCAAAAATCACTTAAATTAGTCATGCAAATTATGGCACTAACTTATTTACTGTATAATATAAATATGTAACGATAATTAGATCTCATTCATGCTCCCAATTGCCTTGAGGTCAAGCTTTCAAGTGAATTCTGCGCTTCACTGATTCTGTTGTCATATATTTAGCATTGGATTTCATTCCTCTTATTTCATAAGGAAATATCATGGAACTACTGGCATAGTTTTACTCTCCCCAAGACTTGTTTTGAGGTGGACCGTAAAATTGAAGGGACGGGATTCCGCTGGGAACCTGCCCGCCCACATCCAGATGCAATCTCACTCTTGACGAGCAGGGCCTGTGGTGGGAAACCTGGGCCGGGATTCTCCCCTACCCGGCGGGGCGGGGGGTCCCGGCGTGATGGAGTGCCGGGAACCACTCCGGCGTCGGGCCGCCCCAAAGGTGCGGAGGTCTCTGCACCTTTAGGGGCCAAGCCCTCACCTTGAGGGGCTAGGCCCTCGCCGGAGTGGTTGGCGCTCTGCCGGCCAGTGGGAAAGGCCTTTGGCGCCATGCCAGCTGGTGCCAAAGGGACTTCGCCGGCCTGCAGAAATCCACGCATGCGCGGGAGCATCAGCGGCTGCTGACATCATCCCCGCGCATGCGCAGAGGGGGGGTCACTTCCGCATCGGCCATTGCAGAGGCTATGGCTGTGGTGGAAGGAAAAGAGTGCCCCCATGGCACAGGCCCGTGAGGCACGATCAATGACCACTAAAGCGAGGTTGTAGTCCAACTGAAGGCTTTAATAAGCTCGATGTTTCCCCCAGCAGCTCAGGTACAGAATGAGGGCTGCTGGGGCGGCACGGGTTCTTATACCCCGCCTAGCATGGTGGAGCTATTATACACTCTCGCCAATAGCAAGCATGCAGGTTCTACCAATGGTACCTTAGCCTCTCAGGTACCGTAATACCTATGATACCACATTCACCCCCTGTTCCAGCGGGGGTGGTGGCCAGAAACTGCAAAACATAACAATATGGTATAATTAGTTATGGAGGTACCGTAATACCTCCGTACAGTGTTTAGTAACTATTTACAAGTCTGGCACCTATGTACATTTGGTGGTTTATATTTACAGATTACAGTTAAAATGAAGCAATCAGTCGATCGGGGGCCCTGGTCATCCTCTGTGATTGTTGGAGCCTCGGTGGAGACTCCGGTGGAGGCTCGGGCGTCTGTGACTCCGGGAGCATGGCTTCGATCTCCATGGCAGCTTCGTCACCCCTAGACGACCCTGGTGGGGAAAACGGCTGACCTGGAAAGGGAGTTCCTGAGGGGGGCATCGGTGGGTGGGGGGGCTTAGAAGGGGGCGGCGGAAGGACCGATCCTCCTGTAAGGTGCTGCGGTGGAAGGGAGGGTGGGACTAGTGGCTGGAATGTGCGTGGAGTTCCGGCGGGCGGCAGGTCCTGTAGGGAGACCGTATCTTGTCGGCTGACGGGGTACACCACGTAGGCGTACTGGGGGTTAGCATGGAGGAGATGGACCCTCTCGACCAACGGGTCCGACTTGTGCACCCACACGCTTTCGGAGCAGGATGGGTCCGGGTGCTGCCAGCCAGTTTGGGAGCGAGGTCCCAGAGGAGGACTTCCTAGGGAAGACAAGAAGACGTTCGTGAGGTGTCTGATTGGTGGTTGTACAAAGTCGTGACCGGATGGAGTGGAGGGCATCCGGGAGGACGTCTTGCTAGTGGGAGACTGGGAGGTTCCTGGACCATAGGGCCAATAGGACGGTCTTCCAGACCGTTCCGTTCTCCCTCTCTACCTGTCCATTACCCTGGGGGTTGTAACTGGTTGTCCTGCTCGAGGCGATGCCCTTGCTGAGCAGCAATTGATGCAGTTCGTCGCTCATAAAGGAGGACCCCCTATCGCTGTGTATGTAAGCGGGGATCCTGAACAGTGCAAAGATGCTATGGAGGGCCTTGAGATGGTGGAGACGGTCATGTCAGGGCAGGGGATGGCGAATGGGAACCGGGAGTACTCGCCAATCACGTTCAGGAAGTACGTGTTGCGGTCGGTGGAGGGGAGGGAGCCTTTGAAGTCCATGCTGAGGCGTTCAAAGGGACGGGAAGCCTTTATCAGGTGCGCTCTCTCTGGCCGGTAGAAGTGCGGTTTGCACTCCGCACAGATTTTGCAGTCCCTGGTGGCAGTCCTGACATCCTCGATGGAGTAGGGCAGGTTGCGGGTCTTGACGGGTCTTGACGAAATGGAAAAAGCGAGTGACCCCCGGGTGGCAGAGGTTCTCGTGGAGGGCTCGGAAGCGGTCCACTTGTGTGGTGGCACATGTACATAGAACATAGAACATAGAACGATACAGCGCAGTACAGGCCCTTCGGCCCACGATGTTGCACCGAAACAAAAGCCATCTAACCTACACTATGCCATTATCATCCATATGCTTATCCAATAAACTTTTAAATGCCCTCAATGTTGGCGAGTTCACTACTGTTGCCGGTAGGGCATTCCACGGCCTCACCACTCTTTGCGTAAAGAACCTACCTCTGACCTCTGTCCTATATCTATTACCCCTCAGTTTAAAGCTATGTCCCCTCGTGCCAGCCATTTCCATCCGCGGGAGATGGCTCTCACTGTCCACCCTATCTAATCCCCTGATCATTTTGTATGCCTCTATTAAGTCTCCTCTTAACCTTCTTCTCTCCAACGAAAACAACCTCAAGTCCATCAGCCTTTCCTCATAAGGTTTTCCCTCCATACCAGGCAACATCCTGGTAAATCTCCTCTGCACCCGCTCCAAAGCCTCCACATCCTTCCTATAATGCAGTGGCCAGAACTGTACGCAATACTCCAAATGCGGCCGTACCAGAGTTTTGTACAGCTGCAACATGACCTCCTGACTCTGGAACTCAATCCCTCTACCAATAAAGGCCAACACTCCATAGGCCTTCTTCACAACCCTATCAACCTGGGTGGCAACTTTCAGGGATCTATGTACATGGATACCTAGATCCCAATGCTCATCCACACTTCCAAGAACTTTACCATTAGCATGTGCCGCGGGACAGGGCGTCAGGAGGCTCATTTTGCTTCCCGGGACGATACAAGATCTCGTAGTTGTAGGTGGAGAGTTCGATCCTCCACCGCAAGATCTTGTCGTTTTTTATCTTGCCCCGCTGCGCATTATCGAACATGGTCCGTGAGGAGAGTGAATCTCCTGCTGGCCAGTTAATGCCTCCAATGTCACACAGCTTCTACTATGGCCTGGGCCTCCTTTTCGACTGAGGAGTGGCGGATTTCGGAAGCATGGAGGGTACGTGAGAAGAAGGCCACGGGTCTGCCCGCTTGGTTAAGGGTTACCGCCAGAGCTACGTCGGACGCATCGCTCTCGACCTGGAAGGGGAGGGACTCGTCGATGGCGTGCATCGTGGCCTTTGCAATGTCTGCTGCTTTGATGCGGCTGAAGGCCTGGCGGGCCTATTTTGACAGGCGAAAAACTGTGGATTGGACCAGGGGACGGGCCTTGTCCGCATAGTTAGGGACCCACTGGGCGTAGTAGCTAAAAAACCCTAGGCAGCGTTTCAGGGCCTTAGAGCAGTGAGGGAGGGGGAACTCCATAAGGGGGCGCATGCGTTCAGGGTCGGGGCCTATAACTCCATTTCGCACTACGTAGCCGAGAATGGCTAGACAGTCGGTGCTAAACACGCTTGATTTGTGATGAAAGCATACCTGTCACGAAAGCGTCCCGGACTATGAGTTCCGTGTGTTCGCTCGCCGAAACGTGCGGGCAGCTGCAGCTTCTTCCCAGCACAAGGAGTGCGCGGTAGAATTCCTCCAACGATTCCCATGGGGTTTGCCACTTGTTGCAAGTAGGTGCCAGGCGTAGACCTGTTTTACCGGGCAAATAAGTTGTCCCTTTAATAGCTCGATTGCTGCATCGAAGTCTTCCGCTTCCTCGATGAGGGTGTAAATCTCCGGGCTCACCCTTGAGTGCAGGACGTGCAGTTTCTGCTCTCCCGTGGGTGTGTTTTCAACCATCTCGAGATATCCTTTAAAACATGCCAGCCAGTGCTTAAAGATTGCCGTTGACTTCGCCGCATGGGGGCTAAGTTGCAGACACTCCGACTTGATTCGGAGCGCCATCCTTTCTTCTTAAAAATCTAGCTTATTAATTTGATGCATGATCAATGACCACTAAAACGAGGTTGTAGCCCAACTGAAGGCTTTAATAAGCTCGATGTTTCCCCCAGCAGCTCAGGTACAAGATGAGGGCTGCTGGGGCGGCACATGTTCTTATACCCCGCCTATCAGGGTGGAGCTATTATACACTCTAGCCAATAGCAAGCATACAGGTTCTACCAATGGTACTTTAGCCTCTCAGGTACCGTAATACCTATAATACCACAGTCCGCCCGCGGATCGGTGGGCCCCGATCGCGGGCCAGGCCACCGTGGGGGCACCCCGGGGGCCAGATCGCCCTGCGCCCCCCCCAGGACCCCGGAGCCCACCCGCGCCGCCAGTCCTGCCGGTCAGGTAGGTGGTTTGATTCACGCCGGCGGGACTGGCATGACAGCAGCGGGACTTCGGCCCATCGCGGGCCGGAGAATCGCCGGGGTGCGGCCCGCCGACCGGCGCGGCGCAATTCCCGCCCCCGCTGAATTTTCGGTGCCGTAGAATTCGGCGGCCGGCGGGGCGGGATTCACGCCGCCCCCCAGCGATTCTCTGACCTGGCGGGGGGTCGGAGAATCCCGCCCCAGCTCATTCACCTATTAAGTGGCCATTTAATGACCTTATCCTGCCTAGTCTAGTGTGTTTAGGTAGGGTAGGAATGTGACATTTGTACCTTTCCCCATCTCGAGCTAGAAGTGTTCGGGTGCGCATGCTTCTGAAGAGTTGGGGTGCCCTCCCTCCTGGGATGGTGGAGTTTAGGGACCTCCTACCACCCTGGGCCACCCGTCAGTACCACAATCATCCTCATCCCAAACCCCCCTGGGCATCCACTACCCTCCCACCCGCGTAAACCCAGGACTTACCTTTTCAACAGTCCCAGGGCTTCGTCCCAGTCAGAGCGCTGCAATACCACTTCTGGCCACTGCAGCGCTGCGCCTGACCAGGTTCAAGAGCTGTCGGCGAGTCTGATCACCGGCTGGGACTTCCTTCCAAGGGCGGATGGAAGACTCGTCAACTACCAATCAACGCTCAAGCTATCGTTAAATGGCAGTGGGAGGTAGAGAGGTGGGAGCTGCGCATTCGGTGCTGATTCCCAATATGGCAAGCAATGATCACCCACCATCCTTAAAATTCTACTCTATTAAAAGCGGAGGTGAAAGCAGACATTGAGGCCACGGTGAAGGCAGCGGTGGCCAAGACTCTGGTTGAAATACAGCTCGCCATGAGCAGGGCAGAGAAGAGACTGGAAGCCCAAGAGGCGACCATTAAAGAGTTGGAGAAGGCCGCAACTGACATGAGCGAACTGTTCACGATACTGGAAAAGGAGGTGGCGAGCTGGCCATGACGCAGGGAAACCTGAAGGGAAAGGTAGACGACCAAGAGAACCGCTCAAGAAGGCAAAACATACGGGTTGTGGGACTGCTGGAGTGTATCGAAGGCAGGAACCCCATGGTATAAGTGGCTGAGATACGTGGCAACCAAGTGGGGAGGAAGACTTTCCCCAACCCACCAGAAATGGACAGGACTGGTTGTGTGGTGTTCTCCCCCGCCCCCCCCCCCCCCGGCCTGGCACCGTCTCCTATGTTGGGGGCGCGCCACGGCCCTGCTCTGTTGCGTACCACTGGCGCTAGTTTTCCTGCTAGTGCGATGACTCCCCTCCCGGGAGTTACTGTCTCGCTTCTCCCTCGCCCTTTCTTTGCGTTTCCTGCCTGTTCTTACCCCATCTTACCCTGTATTCCTCTCACTTGCTTCCCCTTTTCCGCTATGCTCGTTCCCTCGTGCTGGTCCCCGGTCTCCCACCTGACATGGTCCCTCGGGTAGTGGTTTGCCTTTTGTCATTCAGGGTGTATTTTCTGTGGAAGGGGGGGCGGGGGAGGGGGGGGGGGCAGGTGTTGCCTCATCCTTCCGCCCCCCCCCCACCCCTGTCGGCATGCTATTGCTCCTTGCAAAGGGCCCCTTATTTCTTCCCCTGCTGTCGGTTTTCCAGCCCGCATTCCTCGACGAATTTGTTTGCCTCTTCGGGGGCTGTGAAGAAATACTCTTTGCCTTGATATGTGACCCAGAGTTTCGCTGGGTACAGCATACCAAAGCATACGCCGTTCTTGTAAAGGGCTGCTTTCGCTCTGTTAAATTCAGCCCGTTTCCTGGCTAGGTCCGCCCCAATGTCCTGGTATATCCTCATACTATGTCCTTCCCATTGGCAGTTCTTGGTCTGTCTGGTGCAGCGCAGGATTGTTTCCCGGTCTTAGTACCGATGCAGTTTGGCTATTACTGCTCTCGATTTCTCCCCAGCTCTGGGTTTCGGGCGCAGCGACTGGCGCACACAATGGGGGGGGAGGGAGAATAAACAGGGATAGGAGCGGGGAAAGAGAGACACAAGAGGGGTAAATGGGAGAGGGGGAAAGGGGGGAAGGGATGGATTGGGGGGGACGGAAAAATAGGGCTAGAACAAGAGCAGCAATAAAGCTACAAAGGGCTACAACCAGGGGCTCGGAACAAGGAGGCACTACAAGCAGCCACCCAGTCCAGTTTCCGGGCGCAGGAGATCCTGGAGTGCAGGGGCAGACCCACGTGGCGGACGCAGCGTTGGCGGCCATGTTGGGTGTCTCCTGGAGAAAGGGAAACCCCGGAGCGCAGGGACCCGACCGCATGGGGAGAGCAATGACAGCGGCCATCTTGGACGGCCCCCTAACATAGGGAAGCCCCCCGGTGCAGGGGCGCATCCACAAGGTAAGTATGGTTAATCCCACAGGAGCGGGGGGACAGAAGCCCCCACCAGGATAGACTTCCTGGGGAAGGCAAACATACGCTCATGAGGAGTCTCGTTAGTGGCTGTACACAGGAGCGACCGGATGGAGTGGAGCGCATCGGGGAGGACCTCCTGCCAGCGGGAGACTGTGAGACCTTTCGACCATAGGGCCAGTAGGACGGCCTTCCAGACCGTCGCGTTCTCCCTCTCCACCTGTCCGTTTCCCGGGGGTTATAGCTCGTCATCCTGCTGGGGGCGATGCCTTTGCTGAGCAGGAACTGACGCAACTCATCGCTCATAAAGGAGGAGCCCCGATCACTGTGGATGTAGGCGGGGAACCCGAACAGGGTGAAAAGGCTGTGCAGGGCCTTGATAACGGAGGCAGAGGTCATGTCAGGACAGGGGACGGCGAAGGTGAATCTGGAGTACTCGTCAACGATGTTGAGGAAGTACACGTTACGGTCAGTGGAGGGGAGGGCCCCTTTGAAGTCCATGCTAAGGCACTCAAAAGGGCGGGAGGCCTTTACTAGATGTGCTCTGTCTGGCTGATAGAAGTGCGGTTTGCACTCCGCGCAGACCTGGCAGTCCCTAGTCACGGACCTGACCTCCTCGATGGAGTAGGGCATGTTGTGAGCCTTGATAAAGTGGAAAAAGCGGGTGACCCCCAGGTGACAGAGGTCATTGTGGAGGGCCTGGAGTCGGTCTACTTGTGCGCTGGCACATGCACCGTGGGATAGGGCATCTGGGGGCTCATTGAGCTTCCCGGGTCGATACAAGATATCATAGCTGTAGGTGGAGAGCTCGATCCTCCACCTCAGAATCTTGTCATTCTTAATCTTGCCCCGCTGTGTGTTATTGAGCATGAAGGCAACCGACCGTTGGTCAGTGAGGAGAGTGAATCGCCTGCCGGCCAGGTAATGCCTCCAATGTCTCACAGCTTCTACTATGGCTTGGGCTTCCTTTTCGACGGAGGAGTGTCGGATTTCAGAGGCATGGAGGGTACGGGAGAAGAAAGCCACGGGCCTGCCCGCCTGGTTGAAGGTAGCGGCCAGAGCAAAGTCCGACTCATCGCTCTCCACTTGGAAAGGGATGGACTCGTCCACAGCGTGCATCGTGGCTTTGGCGATGTCTGCTTTGATGCGATCGAAGGCCAGTCGGGCCTCAGTCGTCAGGGGAAACGTGGTGGACTTGATCAGTGGGCGGGCCTTGTCTGCATAGTTGGGGACCCCCTGGGCAAAGTAAGAGAAGAACACCAGGCATCGATGCAGGGCCTTGGGGCAGTGGGGGAGGGGGAGTTCCAGGAGGGGGTGCATGCAGTCGGGGGAGGGCACTAGGACTCCGTGTTCCACGACGTAGCCGAGGATGGCCAGGCGGGTTGTGCGAAAGACGCATTTCTCCCTATTATAAGTTAGGTTCAGGAGTTTTGCGGTGTGGAGGAAGCGCCGGAGGTTCTCATCATGGTCCTGCTGGTCACGGCCGCAGATGGTGATGTTGTCTAGGTACGGGAGGCCCGCAGCCCGTACTTGTCAACCATTCGGTCCATCTCCCTTTGGAAGACCGAGACCCCGTTGGTGACGCCGAAGGGAACCCTGAGGAAGTGATAGAGGCTGCCGTCTGCCTCGAAGGCAGTCTATTGGCCGTCCTCCGGGCGGATAAGGAGCTGGTGGTACGCAGACCTCAAATCGACTGTAGAGAAGACTCGATACTGCGCAATCTGATTGACCATGTCAGATATGCGGGGGAGGGGGTACGCATCGAGCTGCGTGTACCGGTTGATGGTCTGGCTATAATCGATGATCATCCGGTGCTTCTCCCCAGTCTTGACAACCACCACTTGGGTCTCCAGGGGCTGTTACTAGCCTCAATGATCCCCTCTTGCAGGAGTCGCTGGACCTCTGACCTGATGCAGGCCCTGTCCTGGGCACTGTAGCGTCTGCTTCTGGTAGCAACGAGCTTACAGTCCGGGGTGAGGTTTGCGAAGAGGGAGGGTGGGGCAACCTTAAGGGTCGCGATGCTACAGACGGCGAGAGGGGCAGGGGTCCATTGAACTTTAGGGTAAGGCTCTGGAGATGGCACTGGATGTCGAGCCCCAGTAATAGGGCAGCACAGAGATGGGGGAGGACGTAGAGCCTAAAGTTGGTGTATTCTACGCCTTGCACAGTGAGGGTCGCGACACAGTACCCCCGGATTTCCACTGCGTGGAATCCGGAAGCCAGGGAGGTTTTCTGGGTCGCGGGTAGGATGGGGAGGGAGCAGCGCCTTACCGTATCTGGGTGTATGAAGCTGTCTGTGCTCCCGGAATCGAAAAGGCAGGCCGTCTCGTGCCCGTTGATCCGGACGGTCATCGTGGACTTCGTGTGGTGGTGCGGCCGGGACTGGTCGAGTGTGACGGAAGCGAGTGTCGGAAGGCGGTCGGTAGGCAGGTTGGAGGTGACAGCGGCCAGCGGACGGTCAGGTGAGCAGGGCTCCCGGGAGGCCGCGGAGTGGTCCCAAGCTGGCGGCCCCCATGAGTCGCCCGAGGCAGGTGAGGTGCAAGATGGCATCCAAGGTGGCGGCCTCCGTGGGTCGCACGTGGCGGGTGAGGTGTAAGATGGCGTCCAAGATGGCGGCCCCTGTGGGTCGCACGTGTCAGCCAAAATTAATGATGGCAGCGCCCACGAGTCGCACATCTGCGGGTGTCACGGCAGCTGGGGGTGGCCCCGACAGGCAGCAGGCAGTGCTGCTGGGCCTAGAAGATTTAGGGGCTGCGGGCCAGGCAGGCTTTTGCGAAGTGTCCCTTCTTCCCACAGCCATTACAGGTCGCGTTCCGTGCGTTGTCGGGGGTGATTACTCTGGCCACAGAAATAGCACTTCGGGCCTCCGGCATTGGCGGGCTGCTGCGCGGCACAGCCTTGCGTTGCACCTGGGTCAGTTGATGGCTGCGCCCACGAGGGTGCCGCATGGTCGGAGGTGTCAGCCCCTATGTTCTGGGAGGCCACCTCCAGTGAGTTGGAGAGTTGTACTGTCTCTGGGAGGCCGAGTGTCCCCCCTTCTAGTAATCGCTGGCAGATATAGGCGTCCCTGATCATCAACTCCGCGTGCTGGGTATCCGATATCGCCCAGCAGTCACAGTTCCGGCAGAGGATGCGCAAGGACACAGGAATTCTGCGAGTGATTCCCCAAGGCGTTGGCGTCTCGTGGCGAGGAGGTGCCTAGCATATACCTGGTTAACGGATTTCACGTAATGTCACTTTAGCAGCGTTATTGCCTCCGCATATGAGGAGGCGTCCCTGATGAGGTCAAAGACTCTTGGGCTCACCCGTGCATGGAAGACCTGTTACTTCTGGAGGTCTGTGAAGCCTTTGTTGAAAGATGCGAGGTACGCCTCGAAGCAGCTTAGCCAGTGTTCAAACGTCTCTGTAACGTCAGCTGCTTGTGGGTCCAGTTGCAAGCGATCAGGCTTGAGTGAGGAGTTCATCTTGAGAGGTTTAGTGTATTAAATTGATACACCATCAATAATAGATGACGAGTGATAAACGTAACTGAGGCTTTAATACACTAAACAGCAAGCCTCGTGCCTCTGGACCCGAACTGGGTCTGGAGGCGGAGACTTGCCACTTTTATACAGAAGCCTGAGGGGAGGAGCCACAGGCGGAGCCAGCCTGGACAAGCCAGGCATGTACAATACAGCACAGTGAATAGAAGCCAATAACCTGGTTTACCACAGTGTGTCAGACCTATCATTTCTGTTACGGGACGAGAGCCGTGGGGTAGGAATACTGATCATCAAGAGGACGATGTTTAGGGCGACGAAGACGGTTACGGACCCAGGGGGACAGTATATCATGGTTAGCGGGGCACTGGACGGGGCACCGGTAGTACTAGTTAACGTGTATGCGCCCACCTGGGACGACACAAAATTAATTTAAAAGACCGTGGCGGAAATCCCCAACATAGCAACAGACCGACTGATCATGGGGGGGGGACTTTAACTGTGTACAGGACCCAATGACTGACAGATCAAACCCCAAAACAGGGAGGATTTCAAACATGGCGCAGCTACTCGGTCGTTGGATGGAACAGATGGGATGGAACCCTTGGAGGTTCACCCACTCAGGGGAGAAGGAGTTCTCCTTCTTCTCCTCAGTATGCAATGTATATACCAGAATTGATTTCTCCGTGGTGGGGAAAACGGTGCTTCCAGGGCTGATCAAAACGGAATACTCCGTAATTGTAATCTCCGACCATGCTCCACATTATATGGATGCGAGGTTGGAGACGGGCAGGGCCCAACACTCCACATGGAGGTTGGACACTGCCCTACTAGCCGATAAGGCTTTCAACGAACGGGTATCGCAGGCCATAGCGGAGTATACGGAGAACAGCCAAAACAAGGAGGTCTCACCCTCCACGTCCTGGGACACGCTAAAGGCTGTAATTAGAGGGGACATTATCGCTTTCAAAGTGCAAAGAGATAGGGAGGAAAGGATGGCTAGGAAGCAGCTGGCCAACTCCATACTGGAGGTAGACCGTAAATACTCCGAGGCCCCGACCGTAGATCTCCTGGTGGGGAGGAAAGAGCTACAAAGGAACTTTGACCTGCTCTCCACCAGGAAAGCAGTGCACCAACTCCGCACGGGGGACCCTCTACGAATACGGAGACAAAGCCAGCTGCCTGCTGGCACACCAGCTGAGAAAGCAGGCAGCCACCAGGGAAATTACACAAATCGGGGACAATAGAGGCACATTAGAAACAGAAACAGAAAACGTCAACAAAACCTTCAAGGTCTTCTACCAAGGGCTGTACACCTCAGAACCCCCAGCGGGGGAGTCGGGGATGAAACGATTCCTCGATGGACTGGACATGCCAGTCGTGGGGGAAGACAGAAAACAAAGCTTGGAAGCACCACTAGCACTGGGGGAGATCATGGACAGTATTAGATCCATGCAGGCAGGGAAGGCGTTGGGACCGGGCGGGTCCCCGGCGGACTTCTAAAAAATTAGCGACAGCACTGGCCCCACACCTACGGGAGATGTTCACAGACTCGCTAGCTAGGGGCACACTGTCACCTACACTAGCACAGGCCTCAATCTCGCTGATACCTAAGAAAGACAAAGACCCAACGGAATGTGGGTCATACAGGCCCATCTAAATGCAGACGCCAAAATATTGGCCAAAATCCAAAAGTTTAGAAGACTGTGTACCAGAGGTGGTCGCAGAGGACCAGACGGGCTTTGGCAAAGGTAGACAGTTAACTTCGAACATCAGGCGCCTGCTGAACATAGTAATTACCCCATCCGGGGAGAGAACACCAGAGGTGATCGTCTCCCTGGACGCCGAAAGGTCCTTTGACAGAGTCGAGTGGAAGTACCTCATAGAGGTACTGGAACGGTTCGGGCTCGGATCAGGGTTCACCTCCTGGGTGAAGCTCCCATACAACGCTCCCTTGGCAAGCGTATGGACAAACAACACCAACTCCCAGTACTTCCAGCTGCACAGGGCACCAGGCAGGGATGCCCACTGTCCCCGATGCTGTTCGCTCTAGCGACCGAAGCATTAGCAATCGCTCTCAGAGCAGCAAAAAACTGGAGGGGAATCCAAAGGGGAGGCAGAGAGCACAGAGTCTTACTCTATGCAGATGACCTGCTCCTCTATATCCACAAGGCAGCATGGAATTAATTATTGCGCTCCTGAAAGAGTTTGGGGCTTCTCAGGCTACATACTCAACATGAGCAAAAGTGAAATCTTTCCTGTACACCCACAAGGAGGGAGTGCAGCACTAACGGGACTGCCGTTCAACCAAGCCCAACATAAATTCCGCTACCTGGGGATCCAAATCGCTCATGACTGGAAGGGGATCCACAAATGGAACCTGACCAGTCTGACAGAGGAAGTAAAACAGGACCTGCAAAGATGGAACACGCTCCCACTCTCCCTCACGGGGCGAGTGCAGAAGATCAAAATGAACATACTACCCAGGTACTGGGGGGGGGGGATGCTAAGTTCCCAAAGAAGGTCTTCCAAAAAAACAAAGGGAGGACTAGCCCTCCCAAACCTACAATTCTACCACTGGGCAGCGACAGCCGAATGAGTAAGAGGATGGATCAAGGAGCCAGATGCCGAGTGGGTGCGGGCGGAGGAGTCTTCCTACTAAGGGACCTCTCTCCGGGCCCTCACCACGGCGGCACTCCCAACCCCACCAAAAAACACTCCAGCAGCCCAGAGGTGGTAGCCACCCTCCAGACGTGGAACCAACTATGGCAGCAATTCGGCCTTACCAAAATGTCAGACCAAGCCCACACCTGCAATAACCATAGGTTCGCACCAGCGCTGACTGACGCCACCTTTAAAAAGTGGAGACAGGGCGGGGGGGACACTGACAGTCAGGGACCTATACACCGACGGCAGGATCACAACACTGAACAAACTGACAGAGAGATTCCAGCTAGCTAGGGGAAACAAACTAAGGTACCTGTAACTTAAAAACTTCCTACGGAAGGAGACAAGGACGTACCCATGACCGCCACGAAAGACGCTACCGGAGGAGCTATTTGACGCGAACATCCGAGGTAAAGGGAACTGTAGCAACATGTATGAACGACTGGTAGAGGGGGCCGACACCATACTGGACGCAACAAGAAAGAAATGGGAGGAAGAGCTGGAGATCGAAGTAGGGTGGGGACCCTGGAGTGATGCACTGCATAGGGTCAACTCCACCTCCACGTGTGCGAGGCTCAGTCTGATGCAACTAAAGGTGGTACATAGAGCCCACTTAACAAGAACCCGAATGAGTAGGTTCTTCCAGGAGGTGGAGGACAAATGTGAACGGTGCCAAGAAGGTACAGCCAACCATGCCCACATGTTCTGGTCTTGCCCCAGACTTGTCGGGTACTGGACAGCCTTCTTTGAGGCAATGTCCAAAGTGGTGGGGGTGAGGGTTGAGCCATGCCCAAAAGTGGCGGTGTTCTGGGTATCAGACCAACCAGATCTATTCCTGGGGAGGAGGGCAGATGCCCTTGCCTTTGCCGTGCTGTTCGCCCGCTGTAGAATCCTGCTTGGCTGGCAGTCAGTAGCACCACCCAAAGCTGCGGACTGGCTGTCTGACCTATCAGAATCTCTCGAACTGGAGAAAATCAAATTCGCCATCCGAGGGTCGGACGACGGCTTTTGCAGAGCATGGGAGCCATTCAACCAACTGTTCTGGGACCTGTTTGAGGCCAACGAACAAGCTAAAGAATAATCAAGTAGCCATGAGCCAAGGGAAAGTAGCCAAGGCATAAGAAGGAGGGAAAAACCCGGTAAGGGGAGGGGGGTGGAGGAGCAGTGCAGGGGGATAGTTAAACTCAAGAGAATGGACAGGTGAACTGCAGGGAGGGGGGGGGAGGAAGAAGGATAGAGAGAAAGCAAAAAGCAATAGAGGGGAGCCAGAGTGGGGGAGAAGGACGAGGGTACACAAACTGGAAGGAGAACATAGGAAACGACAACCACCACAGCAAACACAGCAAAAGAGAGTACAAAAATTCAGGAGGAATAAGTGACTAACGGCCGAAGCAGAGGCGAGCACGCAACATCAGCAGCAGCGAGGGCTGACCGGGAGAAGCAACAACATCGGCGCCCTCCCCTCAGATATACAGTAATTGTCTCTCCAGTACCTCGCTGTATATACACTCCCCAGACTCACCCCCCCCGGAAAATGTTTCCTTTTACTTGTTGAATACAGGGTTTTGCGAACTATATTGTTTTTATCTTGTGTATAATATCTTCTCAGTTTATTTATTCTTCTTTTAGTGTCCCTCTTCTTTTTTATAATGGGCGGGATTCTCCAACTCCCCACCGGGCCGAAGAATCGCCTGGGGGGGCGGCGTGAATCTGGCCCCGCCGCCCCGACGCCGGCTGCCGAATTCCCAAGCGCCGTTTTTTTGGCGAGGGCGGGATCGCGCCAGTCAAGGGCCGTTGGCAGCGGCCTCCCCCTGGTGATTCTCCGCTCTGCGATGGGTCGAGCTGCCGCCCATTTTCGGTCTGTCCCGCTGGTGTAAATTACGCCAGGTTCTTACCGGCGGGACCTGGCTCTGCGGCAGCCTGCGGAGTCCTCGGGGGGGGGGCGCGGAGGGATCTGGCCCGGGTGGGGGGGGGGGGTTCCCACGGTGGCCTGGCCTGCGATTGGGGCCCACCGATCTGAGGGCGGGCCTGTGCCATAGGGGCACTCTTTCCCTCTGTGCCGGCCACTGTAAATCTCCGCCATGGCCGGCGCGAGAAGAAACCCACTGCGCATGCGCAGGAATCATGCCAGCGGTTCTGGGAACACGCTGGCGCTCCTGCGCATGTGCCAACTCACGCCGACCGGCGGAGGCCCTTCGCCACCGGTTGGCGTAGCTCCAATCACTCCAGCGCCGACCTAGCCCCCGAAGGTGCGGAGGATTCCGCACCTTCTGGGCGGCCTGACACCGGAGTGGCTCACGCCAGGTACGATCTCCGCAAAGCCATCCGAGATCCCAAGAGAGAATTTCAAACCAAGCTTGAGTCACAGACAGACTCTCGGCGATTGTGGCAAGGACTAAACAACATAATGGGCTACAAAGCGAAGCCGAGCAGTATCTCCGGCAGCAGCGCACCCCTCCCCGATGAACTCAATTCATTCTATGCTCGGTTCGAGCAGGCAACCAACAATCCGCTGTTGAGTGCCCCAGCAGCCCATAACTCACCCATACCCACCATCACAGCTTCCGAAGTCAGATCGGCCTTCCTGAAAGTGAACCCTCGGAAGGCGGCGGGCCCGGGCGAGATCCCTGGTCGTGCACTCAGAGCCTGCGCGGACCAGCTGGCAGAGGTGTTCGTGGACATCTTTAACCTGTCCCTACTCCACTCCGATGTCTCCACCTGCTTCAAGAAGACCACCATTATACCGGTGCCAAAGAAGAACCAGGCAACGTGCCTCAATGTCTACCGTCCGGTGGCCCTGGCTTCAGTCATAATGAAGTGCTTCGAGAGGTTGATCATGAAGCGCATCACCTCCATACTCCCAGAACGCCTTGGTCCACTGCAATTCGTATACCGTCGCAGCCGGTCCACAGCAGACGCCATTTCCCTGGCCCTACACTCATCCCTAGAGCATCTCGACAACAAGGACTCCTACATCAGACTCCTATTTATTGACTACAGCTCCGCCTTCAACACCATAATCCCAGACAAGCTCATATCAAAGCTCCAAAGCCTAGGACTTGGCTCCCCACTTGGCTAATTAATGTAAGGTTAAGAGACTCATCCCGCTGCCAGTGGTATTTTACCCTCCCTCCCCACCACTCTGCGGTGGGAGTAGGCCGACACCATGCAGGAAGCCTGACAGCTTTAGTTGCACCTCCTTTGCGGGTCCTCGAGGCCCATTGGAGGCACAGCACACCCCACACAACCCTGCCTCTGACCTTTTAAACCCAGCTGTCCACTCCTCCTTGCCCGCCCACCCTCACCAAGTTCCATGACCCTGGACTTAACTGGGCTCTTTGGCAATGGTAGTCCCAGAAGTGGCCACTACTGGAACTATGGAGCTGCTGACCATATAGTAGCTCTCCAATGCAGAACTCTATGTGAAGATGGGGGGCTGGAATCTCCAGTCACCCAGCTGTGTGTTTCTGGGCAGCGTATCGTTCGCTGATGGTGGGATTCTCTACACCTGCCAAATCAATGGGATTTCCCATTGTAGCCACCCCAACCCGCCGGGAAACCTGTGGACGGGGGTGCACTGCCGGCGGGAACAAAGAATCCTGATGGCGGAGAATTCCGGCCAGGCTCACAAGGCTTGCCTTAAAGCAATCATAGATTATCATAGAATTTACAGTGCAGAAGGAGGCCATTCGGCCCATGGAGTCTGCACCGGCTCTTGGAAAGAGCGCCCTACCCAAGGTCAACACCGCCACCCTATCCCCATAACCCAGTAACCCCACCCAACACTAAGGGCAATTTTGGACACTAAGGGCAATTTATCATGGCCAATCCACCTAACCTGCACATCTTTGGACTGTGGGAGGAAACTGGAGCACCCAGAGGAAACCCACGCACACACGGGGAGGACGTGCAGACTCCGCACAGACAGTGACCCAAGCCGGAATCGAACCCGGGACCCTGGAGCTGTGAAGCAATTGTGCTATCCACAAGGCCACCGTGCTGCCCGTAATCAACCCTGTTCCCATTGTAAAAATGCTGCAGTTCACCATTGACTTTAAAGTCAGGGGTGTGGGATTGCAGGGTCCTGTACTGTAAACTCCAGCTTTTGGTATTTTACCATATCTGATAAGAATTCTGCATTTAATGGGACACTAGTGTGATTAAATTACTAGAAGTAGAGCTTTCAAGGTAAATGAAAGCTTTCCCCATGAATTATTTTCACTTTATTTTCCCCCCCCAAGTTATTTTTGTAAATGTTGGACCAGGGTATTTTTCTGAGAAATCCTTGGTTGCTGCAATTATCATTTGCACTGCAGGCATTGCAATGATAAACCCATTTCTGTCATTTGGGGGAGGAAAGCAGCAATGTAAGGCAAGTGAGACTGCATCTGAGGTGAACTGCCTGCACTTGTCTTTACCCACAGACTCACAACCACTTACATAATAATAATAATAAAATTAATAATCGTTTATTGTCACAAGTAGGCTTCAGTAAAGTTACTGTGAAAAGCCCCTAGTCGCCACATTCCGACGCCTGTTCGGGGAGGCTGGGAACCCATGCTGCTGCCTTGTTCTGCATTACAAGCCAGCCGTTTAGCCCACTGTGCTAAACCAGCCCCCAACCCTAACATGCCTAAGGACAAGTATTGTCGGAGCCTGCACATCGCTCAAGAAGTAGTGACGACTTTATGCCAGCTCCTGGAAACTGATCCCCAGGCAATCTCCACCACCGTGCAAGTTGCTGTCAGGAGCATGAGGAACATCAATCAATCTGTGGTTCACATATGTATCAAGCAAGTGATTGATGCGTTGCTGCCGAGATTGAGTAATTTTATAATTTTCCCCATGGACAATCTGCAGCAGAATGAGAAGCCAATGCATTTTCTTTCAAATGACAGGATTTCCCAACACTCAGGTGTCATTAACAGCATTGATGTGACCTAACTATGGGCTCCTGCAAACCATTCTTTTCCTTTAATAAATTTGTTCCACTCCATTGACATGCAAGTCATCTGTAACCATTAACATAGAATCAATCAAGTGAATGCCTGCTGGCAGAATAATGATGCCTCAAATTTAAGGTATTCCATGGTGCCAGGATTACTCAAGTCGCACAAAATAAAGCAAGGTCGAATTCTAGGAGACCAAGGTTATCTACATGAGCGCTGGATGATTACATCTCAGAGACATCAATTAACAGCAGGAGAGAATAGGTACAGTGGGGCTTTTTGAGACCTCAGGCTTATCATTGCAGACGAGATAGGCGTCTGGATACATAAACAGATCAGGCTGTCTACAATATAGGCCCACCTTAGCATCCAATGTGTCCTGCAAAATTTGTCATCCAAAGAAACATTATCATGGAGAAGCTGGAAAAGAAGCAAATTCACTCAGAGCTAGGAGCTAAGTGAGATGAAAAAAGGACCCTGAAAGTGTTTTAGATGTTTTTATAGCTAGAATATCCTTTATCTGAAACCCCTCGGGTCAATTGCGTTTGCACATTGGGATATTTCTGGTATTTGGATTTATAGTTCGGATGAGTAAAGTAGTGACTTACAGAAGCCGAGCTTGTAATGAGGAGTTGGAGAAAAGTTTTTGGGTCCCTCTGCAGTATGTTAAGCAGTTTGTGAAGCAAGGGAAAGCAGCCTCAGGCAGACTGGACTTAGCACCGGTACTTCCAGAGACCTGCATATTCCATTTGATTCCTGAGGGGAAGGTTTGGTTAAATATAGTTGCCATGATGGGGTTTGGATCAGAAGTAAAGACATTCACGGCAGCTGGGCACAAGATAAGAAAACAACTAGACTTCACTGAAGGTCAGAAGCGATTGTCGAAGTTGGCGCTGTCTATATTGAGTTCCTGAATCTGGCTGTACTACTTTTGCTGTTTAATAGTGTCCTAGTTCCTCCAGCTGTCTGCAGCGCCTCCTATCATTCAAAAAGGAAGACGTCAATATTGTCAAGGGGTAGAAACTGCATCTGTAACAACTCTAGCCATGCCACCACAGCTGGCTACCGGGAGCAGGTGTCTTTCCCCATACCCCCAGGATTCCAGGTGTGCCATGATCTGGCAGATATGTCGTACTGTCCCCTGCTCAGCCAGAATCTTCGTAGACATGCCCGGTCCGGCAGGTCCTCAAATGACAGGCACTGCCGGTACTCACAAGGCCTCATGCGGTGCTTCCTTCCCACCTCTTCCTCGGCCTGTTGGGTGGCCGGCTCTCCATCCTCACCGGCTGGCTCCTTTTTTCTTTCTTCTTTCATGGGATGTGAGCGCCACAGGCAAAGCCAGCATTTATTGTCCGTCCCTAATTGTCCTCGTACTAAGTGGCATTTTAAGAGTCAACCACATTGCTGTGGATCTGGAGTCACATGAAGGCTGGCCCAGGTAAGGATGGTAGATTTCTTTCCCTAAAGGACATAAGTGAACCAGATGGTTTTTTGAAGACAATCGACAATGGCATCATGGTCATTATTAGACTTTAAATTCCAGATTTTTTATCGTCATGGCGGGATTCGAACCAGGGGACCCAGAACATTGCCCTGAGTCTCTGGATTATTAGTCCAGTGACTATACTATTACACCACCGCCTCCCCTGTTCTTCTGGGGCAAGCTCCGCTGCTGGAAGGTCCTCCCCGAGCAGCTCCAACTCGTACAGCCACAGTGCATCCCCTGGGCTGCGGCGACTAGGATGGAGGCCACCATTCCTGGTTGAATTCCGAAGTCCACTGACTGTAGGGGGTGTTAGCATGGTGCCATGCCTCCATGCCCAGCCAGGCCGACCGGGCTACACGGTAGTCCTAGACTGCACTGCAGATCCTGCCCTCGCATGTCCCCCTCCCTCCCCCATCCACACACCCACCCCCGGCTGTTCCCCTGAAATTCTGCCCTCTGTCTGGTGCCCATCCCTGCTGCCAGGAGTAAACAAAAGTAAAGAGTTTCCCTCTTACCCACCAAAACTTTGCGATGAGTGGAAGAAAATAGTTAATCTCGAGACTCTTTAATTTCTATACCCATACCAATGGTGAGCTTTGCAGCCCCCATCCGGCGCCCTCCTGCAGAGGCTACTGCCCTTGGGTGGGCCACATGCTGCCCTGCTGGCGGGTGTCGGCCAGTTGGAGGGGGAAGTGTTGGTGGGTATGGTATTATCAGGTATTGCAGTACACGAGAGGCTGAAGACCATTGGTTAAACCTAGGAGTTTACCATTGGTTGTTTGGTCTGTAGCTCCGCCCTGACACGCGGGGTATAAGAACCGGTGCCATCCCAGCAGCCCTCATTTCTGTCCCGAAGCTGCTGGGGAACAGTTCTAGTCTATTAAAGCCTTCAGTTATGTTACTACCTCGTCTTTGATTGTAATTGATCACGCATCAATTTAATAGACTACACTTAAGCTGAAAGGATGGATCTCCGAATCAAGCCGGAGTGTCTATAACTCAGCCCCCACGCGGAGAACTCGGCAGCGATATTTAAGCACTGGCTGGCGTGCTTTAAAGGCTACCTCGAGATGGCCGGAGGCACCCCCTCAGGAGAACAAAAACTGCATCTCCTGCACTCAAGGGTAAGCACTGGGATCTACACCCTCTTCGAGGAGGCGGAGGACTTCGATGCTGCGATTGAACTGTTAAAAGGACATTATATCCGCCCTGTAAACCAGATCTATGCACGTCACCGCTTGCAACTAGACGGCAAAGCCCCGGGGAATCGTTGGAGGAGTTCTACCGTGTGCTAATGGTGCTGGGCAGAAACTGTGGCTGCTTGCAAGTTTCGGGGAGCGAGCACACGGAATTCCTAATCGGGGATGCCTTCATAGCAGGTATGAGCTCCTCAGAGATTTGCCAAAGACTTTTAGAAAAAGACACCCTGGGACTTAGAGAGGCACGGGACCTGGCAGGGTCCATGGGTGTTGCCTCCAGAAACACACAGCCCTATGCGCCTGACCACGCGGCGGCCCCCTCGGCTGCGTGGCATCCCACAGCGGCAGCCCCACAGACCTTCCCCGTGTCCCCGCAGGCCTGCGCTATAAGACGGCCCGCTAACTCTGTCGGGCCCCGCTATTTCTTCTGTGGGCAGGCGAAGCACCCCCGCCAGCGCTGCCCGGCCCGCACCTCCACCTGCAAAGGGTGCGGCAAGAAGGGCCATTTTATGGGGGTCTGCCAGGCACGAGCCGTGGCCGCGGTCCCCAGCGACTCCGGACCGGCGCGGCAACCTTCCCTTCGGGCCCCAGGCAGCCAGCACTCACCGCCACCCCCCTATCCTAGGGCCACGTGCAACCCATGGGAGTGGCCATGTTGCCCCTCGGACACCACGCTGGACGGATGGGCGCCGCCATTTTGCCCATCCCTGCCATCATTTTGTCCATCCCCGACCACCATGTGCGACCCATGGGAGCCGCCATCTTGGATGGGGCCCTAGGCCCCCAGCACGGCCGACTACACGCTGCCCGATCAAAACCCGCAACTACTTCATCTGGCCTCGGTGACTCTGGACCAAAATCGACCTCGGACACTCGCAACAGCAACGACGACGGTCTTCATCAACGGCCACGAGACATCTTGCCTGATCGACTCTGGGAGTACGGAAAGCTTTATACACCCCGACACGGTAAGGCGCTGTTCACTTGTTACCCACCCTGTAAACCAAAGAATCTCTCTCTCCTCCGGGTCACACTCGGTGGAAATAAAGGGGTTCTGCATAGCAAACCTCACTGTCCAAGGCAGGAAATTCACCAAGTTCCGCCTTTATGTCCTGCCGCACCTCTGCGCGGCTACACTCCTGGGGTTGGATTTCCAATGTAACTTGCGAAGCCTGACCTTCAAATTCGCTGGCTCTATATCCCCCTTACTGTCTGCGGCCTCGCGACCCTTAAGATCGATCCGCCTTCCCTGTTTGTGAACCTCACCCCGGATTGCAAACCCGTCGCCGCCAGGAGCAGACGGTACAGTGCCCAGGACCGGACCTTCATCAGGTCAGAGGTCCAAAGGCTACTGAGGGAAGGGGTCATTGAAACTAGCAACAGTCCCTGGAGAGCTCAAGTATTGGTGGTAAAGACCGGGGAGAAACATAGGATGGTCATTGACTACAGTCAGACCATCAACAGGTTTACGCAGCAGGATGCGTACCCTCTCCCCCGCATATCCGACCTGGTAAACAGGATCGCGCAATACAAGGTCTTCTCCACGGTGGATCTCAAGTCCGCCTACCATCAACTACCCCTCTGTACTAGTGACCGCAAATACACTGCCTTCGAAGCAGATGGACGGCTCTATCAATTTTTAAGGGTTTCCTTTGGTGTCACCAGTGGGGTCTCGGTCTTCCAACGTGAGATGGACCGAATGGTTGACCGGTACGGCTTACGCGCAACGTTCCCGTATCTTGATAACGTCACCATCTGCGGCCATGACCAGCAGGACCACGACACCAACCTCCGAAAACTTCTCCAGTCCGCGAAAATCCTTAACTTAACGTATAATGAGGATAAATGCATATTTAGCACCGACCGCCTAGCCATCCTTGGCTACGTGGTGCGAAATGGAGTTATAGGCCCCGACCCTGAACACATGCACCCCCTTATGGAATTCCCCCTTCCTCACTGCCCCAAGGCCCTGAAGCACTGCCTCGGGTTTTTCAGTTATTACGTCCAGTGGGTCCCTAACTACGCAGACAAAGCCCGTCCCCTGATCCAATCCACAGTTTTTCCCCTGTCGACGGAGGCCCGCCAGGCCTTCAGCCGCATCAAAGCAGACATTGCGAAGGCCACGATGCGCGCCATCGACGAGTCCCTCCCCTTCCAGGTCGAGAGCGATGCGTCCGACGTAGCTCTGGCCGCCACCCTCAACCAAGCGGGCAGACCCGTGGACTTCTTCTCCCGTACCTTCCATGCTTCCGAAATTCGCCATTCCTCGGCCGAAAAAGAGGCACAAGCCATAGTAGAAGCTGTGCGACATTCGAGGCATTACCTGGCCGGCAGGAGATTCACTCTCCCCACTGACCAATGGTCGGTGGCGTTCATGTTCGATAATGCACAGCGGGGCAAGATAAAAAATGACAAGATCTTGCGGTGGAGGATAGAACTCTCCACCTACAACTAAGAGATCTTGTACCGTCCCGGGAAGCTAAATGAGCCTCCTGATGCCCTGTCCCGCGGCACATGTGCCACTGAACAAGTGGACCGCCTCCGAGCCCTCCACGAGGACCTCTGCCACCCAGGGGCACTCGTTTTTTCCACTTCATGAAGACCCGCAACCTGCCCCACTCCATCGAGGAGGTCAGGACAGTCATCTGGGTCTGCCAAATCTGCGCGGAGTGCAAACCGCACTTCTACCAGCCAGAGAGGGCGCACCTGATAAAGGCTTCCCGTCCTTTTGAACGCCTCAGCATGGACATCAAAGGCCCCCTCCCCTCCACCGACCGCAACACGTACTTCCTTAACGTGATTGACGAGTACTCCCGGTTCCCATTCCCCATCCCCTGCCCAGACATGACCACAGCCACCGTCATCAAGGCCCTCCAGGGTATCTTTACACTGTTAGGTTTCCCCGCGTACATACACAGTGATAGGGGGTCCTCCTTTATGAGCGACGAACTGCGTCAATTCCTGCTCAACAGGGGCATTGCCTCAAGCAGGACGACCAGTTACAACCCCTGGGGAAATGGGCAGGTAGAGAGGGAGAACGGAACGGTCTGGAATCTCCCAGTCTCCCGCTGGCAAGATGTCCTCCCGGATGCCCTCCACGCCATCCGGTCTCTGCTCTGTACAACTACAAACCAGACACCTCATGAACGTCTCCTTATCTTCCCCAGGAAGTCCTCCTCTGGGACATCGCTCCCAACCTGGCTAGCAACACACGGACCCATCCTGCTTTGGAAGCACGTGCGGGCGCACAAGTCGGACCCATTGGTCGAGAGGGTGCACCTGCTGCACGCTAACCCCCAGTACGCCTACGTGGCGATCCCTGACGACCGGCAAGATACACTCTCCCTTCGGGACCTGGTGCCCGCCGGAACCCCACGCGCTCCCGAACCATTACCCCACCCCCCCCTCCACAGCACCTCACAGGAGGGTCGGTCCTCCCGCCGCTCCTGCCTAGCCCCACCCACCCACCGACGCCCCCTACAGGCGCGCCCCTCTTGTGTCAACCGTTTGCCCCACCAGCGCGGTCTAGGGGTGACGAAGCTGCCATGGAGGCTGAAGCCACGCTCCCGGAGTCGCAGACACCCGGACCCCCACCAGAATCACCACTGAAGCCCAGACGATCCAGGAGGATGACCAGGCCACCCGACCGACTGATTGCTTCACTGTGACTGTAACTGTAAATGAACACTGAATGTATATATCTTCCACGCTTGTAAATATTCTCGACGACTCTGTAAGGAGGTATCACGGTACCTCCATATCTGATCATACCATGTTAGATGCAATTGTAACCACTGGCCACCACCCCCGCCGTGTGTCTGGAAAATGGCAAAATCCGCAAGAGCCCACGCAACGCTCAACATAGGCGAATACGCGAACAAGATTAGCACAGTAGGCGAATTTTGGTTCAACCCGACCACGCTTAGCACGGACAAGCAGGTTAGGGCAGTTTTACAAAAGCACAGGACAGCATTTGCGACCCACAAACACGACTGTGGACGGATGACTGTTCCGTACAAATCACAGGACCTGACCCTAGACCCCAAAAGCAGTATGGATTTCCCCAAGAGGCAGAGGGAGAAATTGCGAAAGTAATCGACAGCTTATTAGAGCAGGGCGTACTTAGATCAGTAGCCTCCACTAATAATGCCCCGATTTGGCCAGTGAGAAAGCCCGATGGATCATGGCGACTGACCATCGAATACCGGGAACACAACAAAATCACCCCCGCAGCAGCCCCCACAGTAGCAACAAGTCCCGAGACCATGCTCAAGCAGGGACTCAATTCCCAATACTTCACGGTTTTGGATGTCAGTAATAGATTCTGGTCCATTCCATAGGCAAAGGCGTGCCAGTACAAATTTGCCTTCACCTTTAAAAATCAACAGTACACGTTGACATGCCTGCCACAAAGATTCCACAACTCCCCCTCCATTTTCCACCAACAGCTAGCAAATGGTTTAGCCAAATTTTCTCGCTCCGAATGTCTGGTCCAGTACGTAGATGACCTACTACTGCAGACAGACACCAAGGAAGAGCACATCGAGCTTCTGTCCGGACTCCTGGAACTCTTATATTCAATTGGTTGTAAAGTAAACCCCAAAGAGGCCCAGATTTTGGAAGATAATGTGATATATTTGGGAACAATTATCACACATGGTAAACGCGAGATCGAGCATAAAAGGATTGACTCGATTGCTAAATTGCCCCTTCCCCAGAATGTTTCAGCCCTCCGGTCGTTTTTAGGACTGGTTGGCTACTGCCGAAACCACATTGACGGTTTCGCCAGCAAGGCAGCACCCCTCTCAGACCTCCTAAAGAAAGGAGCCCCCTGGGAATGGCTTCCGCAGCATACGGAAACTGTGGATGCATTGAAAAGAACACTCATAGCAGCCCCCGCACTACAAGTTCCAGACCCG
The DNA here is from genome assembly GCF_047496885.1 of Scyliorhinus torazame. Classification (NCBI taxonomy): domain Eukaryota; kingdom Metazoa; phylum Chordata; class Chondrichthyes; order Carcharhiniformes; family Scyliorhinidae; genus Scyliorhinus; species Scyliorhinus torazame. The sequence goes on from NC_092721.1 coordinate 92,635,212, forward strand.
TTTTCCCCTTGCACTGTAGAGGTAGCAAGCACAGTCCGCACCCTTTTGGTCGTGCTCCTTCAGGAACGGCACGAACAGTTAAGGCCCATGGCTTATGCCTCCAGAGTTTTAGATGTTGTGGAGCAGGGATTTTCAGCCTGTGAGAGGCATCTGCTCGCAGTTTTTGGGGCAGTACAGTTTTTTTCGTACATTACCGGACTGAACCCCATCACAATCTTCACGGAACACACCCCCACCCAACTTTTACTGGACGGACGACTCAAGGACGGTACAGTCAGTCAGATTTGGAGCAGCTAGATGGACCCTTCTTTTGCAGGGACGGGACATCACTGTTGAAAGGACAAAGACCCACACTTTTTTAGCCGACAACCTACAGTACCCCGGAACCCCCCATGAATGTGAAATTATCTCTCCACACCACAACACAGGCTCCTTTATTGTGAAAACACCCCCCAGAAAGATAGGTAGTTCAACCCAGAGCCCCAAGCACACAGACACATGCGACCCCATAAGGATATATGTGGATGGATCTTCCACAATATTAGAAGGGAAGCGCATAACAGGATGCGGTATTTATGTCGAGGACATGCAGGGACGCGCCCTAGAATAAATAGCAATAAAACTTCCAGGACACATAGGCGCGCAGGCAGCAGAATTGCGGCCATCGCATACATAGTGGAACACCCAGATTCCTTCCACAGCCCAGCAGACATATACTCGGACAGCCTCTAAGTCTGCAACAGTCTTACGGAATTCCTACCCCTGTAGAAAGCAAGAGGATTTGTTTCCGCAGATGGAAAACCCCTCCCCTCAGCCCCATTACTCCGTCACATTTTAGAGAGAGCACAAAACAGGACATTTGGGATAGTCAAAGTTCGAAGTCACCATCGTTCCTCCCCCCCTGGAAATGTGAAAGCCGATGCACTGGCTAAAACAGGTTCCAGGCATGGATATTTTTGGACACCCCCCGAAAGCGCACCAGTGAATGCAGTTCAGGTCTCGCAGACTAATATCGAGGATTTAGTGCAGGCCCAGAAGCAGGACAGCAATCTCAGGGAGATTTTAAAAGGAAACTATCCAGCACCCTACAAGAGGTTTAAAAATGCTCTGACCACACATGACGTTGTGGTGTTAAAAGACACCCTTTATGTGGTTCCTGAACAGGACAGGAATCAACTGATTTGTTTGATCCATGACAGTCATGGACATCAGGGAATCGATCCCACTACAGCCCACCTCAGGCAGCTCTGCTGATGGCCGAGTTTAAAAGACAATGTTACTCACTACGTTGAGATTTGTCTTATCTGTGCCCAGAACAACCCAGACAGATACGCCAAAAAGGCTCAACTCAGTCACACCCGACCCGTTAATGGCCCCTGGACTAACCTCCAGATTGATTTTATCGGACCATTGCCCCCTTGCAGGAATGGTTATAAATATGTACATGTGGTGATAGACACATTTACCAAATGGGTGGAAGCATTCCCATCCAGAACTAACACGGCAAAGACCACAGCCAAAATTTTGACCCACCACATCTTTACAAGATGGGGACTCCCCCGCAGCATTGAATCCGACTAAGGTTCCCATTTTACGGGACGTGTCATGAAGAACGTCCTCACGATATTTGGCATCACCCAAAAATTCCACATTGCATATCACTCACAGTCTAGTGGTATCGTGGAGTGCATGAATCGGACCCTAAAATCCACCCTCAGAAAAATGGTCCTACAAAACAACACCACTTGGGACTTGGTCCTCCCTTTTGCGCTGATGTTTTTGCAAAACACAGTTTCCACGTCCACCGGTTACACCCCACACACCCTCATGACCGGTCGCCCAATGAAAGGCACAGAATTTTTATTCGGCTTAGATTTGGCCAGCCCCGAAGTGACGGCCCTCACACACGAGAAAGCAATGGAACAATTAGTGGTGAATGTTAAAACGGCTCAGCTAGCAGCCGCAGTGAAATTGGGCACAAGAAAGAAACAGAGCAAGGCCTGTTTCGATAAGACAGTGCATGCGACTGAGTTCAGTGTAGGACAGCAAGTCATGCTCTCCGTATACAACCCCAGCACATTCCTGTCACCAAAGTACTCGAGTCCATACTCCATTGTGGACAAATTAAGCCCTTCCGTCTACAAGATAAAGTACCCCAATGAAAAGACTGCGTGGTTCCATATCAACCAGCCAAAGGCATATGGAACACAGTCTAACCACGCACATCACGTCATGCTCGACGCAGCAGACCACGCCCCGCCCACAGCCAACGTAACCCTACCCTCCCCCAACACGTCCAGCCCAACCACGGACTCAACCCCAACTCCACCCCCGAACTATAGACTCTGCTGCGGAACGCCCACAGACTGCAGCAGCAGCGACAGCAACTGTGACTCGGATGATAGCCACAGCACGCCTCCCTACTAACCCCATGCAACAGGACCCACACCCAGCGAATCTGACCACGATTCGAGTGATCTCTTCACGGTCACTTTCCTAAACAAACCCCACCACCGACCACCGACCTACAATGACGACCCCGATTCCGTCCCCACAGAACTAGACACCACCTATTGGCACCGAGATAATTCGTACAGACTCGTCCGGAATGAGGAAAGCGATCCAAAATCATATCAAGCAGCCCTATCCGCCCTGATACATTCGAGAGTTTGGCTCCGGGAGAAGATGACGACTTTGAGTCTGACTCCCAAAACGAGAACCCCTTTGCGACCCTGTTCGCAACCGATAACTGAGGTGTCCAGATGATGTTTTAAAAGGAACTGCTTGGGAGAAACGGTGTCCTTTCGGATGGAACCTGGAGCATGTTTGATGTTGTTTGTACTTGTACTGATAAATGTTGTATGACAGACCGGAAATTTTTTTTTCCTCAGCCCCACACCCTTTCGGCTGAAATCTCTGAGAACTTGCCTGCAGAGACTTGGTAATGTCCCAGACTCCAGTTCAGAGGAACTCGTCTGTCGACAGATACACAGACCCCCATTTGTAAATGCCCGTCTGGTTCGAAGGAAGAACCAATACGGCAACCCCCCACGATGACTACATTTCTTGCCCGTTCTTGTCGGTTGCTCAGGCAGTGGAGAAACGGCTTGGGACCCGCCCTGCCTGGGAACCCCCCCCCCCCCCCTGGTCAGCTACGCTCGTGTAGGGAACACACGGCATTGGTCGCCGTCCTACCCGGGGACTCCATCCAAATCGTACCCGTCGCGGCCCATACGCACCTCATTTTGGCAAGTTTTGTTCAAAAAGTTTTGTTTTGTTTTCAGGTGACCCTTAGGTTGCCAACCATATGCTATTTACATCCTCAAACATTTGGATGGTAAACTGCACAGTCTGCAAGACAGCTCACACTGGTTCATTATTTGTAAGTGTGTCTTGTTCTGAAATTCGTTTTTTGGGGGGAAAAAATGAGGGAGTCACACATAGTGACCAATTATAAAGGGAGTAATTGGCACTAAAGGACAGACAGGCTATCATACGAGATATTAAACCAAGATAGTAATAGACACTATGCTTGATTCCACAGAACCACAGAAGCTCCAGGACCAGAGAAGAGAAGAGAAGTGAAAGAAGAAGAACCATGAGGACATCCTCCGTGTGGCTCATCGTTATAATGGACATTGTGGTTGCGCGGGAACGCGAACCCCATGACCTCAACCCCCCCCAGCCGTTAATGATTCACTTACCCACAGTACCCAGAGCCCAGTCACAAGCGACACCACACCATCTTGGTGTGACAGGTTTATAACCTGGTACTCCCTGTCCTACGTGATAGAATCCCTATTGGTATTGGCGGTACTCTGCTGCATCGTGCAGACTATGCGTCTGAGAAAACGGAGAAGGAGAACCTACCGCGCTCGCACCCCGGTATATAGGATCAGATCCCCTATTTTCGGATATGACCAGACCCCCGACGCCCGCGATCTATAATAAAGAGCATTCGTTTGCGATTTGTTGTAAATAAAGAAATGTTCATGAGCAATTGTACAATCCTGAGCTTGACTGCCAAGCCAGAAAAATGTGTATAATGCTGCTATGATTTTGTTTGTATGGTTTAGGAAGTTAGTGTGATGAAATGTTTAAGTGAGTGTAGTTTATTAAGGATAGTTAGAGGTTCCGAGATTCTTGTTTTGTAATGCATGTCCCTGTTTGACATAGCGCCCCTCAGAATTGTCAGTTAAAAATTTTTTGCATAGTTATGGTCAGTGTAGAGGCCATAGAAGAGTGCTCGCCGGGTCAGGGAATGAAAACAATGCAGTTATGTGATCCTTCACGCTTCGCATTAGGATCACAAGGAGGGAGTGTAGCCACCTGGGTTGGCCAACTCCCGATGTAAAATGGAGAACAGCAAAGGCTGCAGGGAAATACAGCCAACACAGGCAGAAACCAGCAGGTGCAAGTTTACTGTGTATTAAACTCTGCAAAAGCCCAGACAGCATTGATGCAAGCAGCCATCTGCATAATAATGTAACAGCCATCTACATACTAATAAGCAATCCCCGGGAACAATCGCCACATTTGGGACAAACAAAGCTAAGCCAGACTCCCCGGCGCCAGCAGGAGCCAACACAAAAGAGGTTAATGGACACCTCAAGACCGCCCATCGATCAGGGAACCGCTCCAGTATTGGGGAAATCGAACCAAGCGATTGGAACAAAGTCCAATCACCTAGAACCAGGTACAGGGTCCGCCCTGAAAGGCGGGAAGCCCCTGGGGACTATAAAAGTTAAGCCCCAAGTTCAAATCGTCCTCCTTGACCGGGTCACTCAGCAACGCGAAGCAACCCCTGAGAGTGAACGGTCCAAGCTGCCGCATCCCTGAAGTAAGTCTCAAGTCAACGCTCGCTACGAGATAGGCGCTCCTAGCTACCAGTCCATACCAGCTTTGAATCCCGCAGTTGCAGATTCCGAACGAAAGGACTTTTGTTCCCCTGACCTGGTGGGCCAGTTTGAAGTTAAGTATAGGCCTGTTAGTTGCAGAAGTAGCTTAGACGTAGAATTTGTGCATGAGTAGCGATTACTGTGTATAATAAATGTGCTTTGATTTGAATCTTACTAATTGGTATGTTGAGTTATTGATCATTACTTGAACTTGAACCTCGTGGCGGTATCATAAAGATACCTGGCAACTCGAGAGCAAAGGTTATAAAACAGAGCCAATTGAAGCAACCAAAAGTTAGCAACAATTATGCCAATAATCCACCATTGTATTTGTATCTGTGCTATGCTGTTGTCCTTGTGGGTTCCTCCTATGGGCCATTGTATGGCATTATCCATAGGGGAACATATTGGGGCCTGTATGGGCTCCGCCCATGGCTCCTCCCCTTGAAGGAGGTATAAAGAGCAGTCAACCTGTAGGCGGTTCTCAGTATTGGATCAGTCGCAGGCAGGCACTGTTCTAAGTTGATTAAAGCCACAGTTTACTTCTACTCCCGTCTCGAGTGAATTGATGGTCGCATCAGGCTCCATGGCCGATTCCCCGCCCAATCGCATTTCGCAATTCCGGCGTCGGCCGATGGAGAATCCTGCCCAGGATCTATACATGGGTGACATTGAACAGAGAACATACAGTGCAGAAGGAGGCCATTCAGCCAATCGAGTCTGCACCAACCCACTTTAACCCTCACTTCCACCCTATCCCCATAACCCAATAACCCCTCCTAACCTTTTTGGACACTCAGGGCAATTTAGCGTGGCTAATCCACCTAACCTGCACGTCTTTGGACTGTGGGAGGAAACCAGAGCACCCGGAGGAAACCCACGCAGACACGGGGTGAACGTGTAGACTTTCGCACAGACAGTGACCCAGCGGGAAATCGAACCTGGGACCCTGGCGCTGTGGCGCCACAGTGCTATCCACTTGTGCTACCGTGCTGCCCAAGGAGGAATAGTTAGGGCAAGTGGGAAGCTATAGCACAGGAGCCAGTTTGCTTGAATGCAGAGTCACACGTCAGTTCTGTTGCAGAGGAGGAATTCAATGTGACTGCTTAAAGAAGAATGCTGATGGATATGCACAACAAAATGCTTGGTGGATTGGGGAGCCTGCCAGAAAGCTTGCTGACAGTCAAAGCGTAAGGACGATTGTGGCATGGGGTTTTCACAGAGGTTGGAGACCATCCTTCCCAAGATGGAATTTTAATAGCACGCATGGAGAAACCTAACCGTGACACAGCATCTGATTGTTGGCGTCTCAGTTTCCATTGCAGCACAGTCAGAAGCCAAATATGTCTGAGTGCCCTGCAGCCTGTCAGCCTCCCAAGTGTCAATCATGAACCCGGCGAATCCTGCACCGTTTCTCATTGGAATCGATTGTGTTCCACATGGCGGCGGTGCTAGCCCCGCCACAGTTGTTAAATCGGTGGTCCAGGTTTGCACCCGTTTCACTGTAAGTGCACGAATCCTGCCCCGCCATTCCTCTGTCTTTGCTCAGGATAATAGTATTCACCCTCTCACAACTGCCATTCTGCAAGTGCTCTATCTGTTGCATATCAACCAGCCACGTCAGACAGCTGCCACCCATGCAGAGATGATGCAGTCCAAAGCCAGGGCTTCTAGACCCCGAATGGAGGTCATCGTGCAGCCTCTTGCATTGAAGGTTAGCAGCCTTTCCCCAGCCATGGTGTAGCCCATGGTTATTATTTTTACATTGTGGACAAGCAGAAGGTAAAACGTGACACTGTTGATGATGTAGAATTGTGGAGCTGATTTTTTAATGTTGTCTGGGAGCTGGATGGCAGGAGGGGTGCTGTCATAGAGTCATAGAGGTTTACAGCATGGAAACAGGCCCTTAGGCCCAACTTGTCCATGCCGCCCAGTTTTTACCACTCAGCTAGTCCCAATTGCCAGCATTTGGTCCATATCCCTCTATAACCACCTCACCCTTATAACTATCTAAATGTTTTTTAAGAAACAAAATTGTACCCACCTCTACTACTGCCTCTGGCAGCTCATTCCAGACACTCTACATCCTCTGTGTGAAACAATTGCCCCTCCGGACCCTTTTTGTATCTCTCCCCTCTCACCTTAAACATATGCCCTCTGGTTTTAGACTCCCCTACCTTTGGGAAAAGATTTTGATTACCTTATCTATGCTCCGCATTATTTTATAGACCTCTATAAGTTCACCCCTAAGCCTCCTCTGTCCTAAAATAGGGCGCCATGCTAGCGACACCATTCCTGCCACTGACCCAACCACCACTGCCGCCCGCTGCAATTTTACCTGTGGTGGGGAAAGTGTTGGGAAGCCTGCTCATCCGTGGGTTAACTAAGGTCCTTAATGAGACAATTAATGCCACTTAAAGGGCCTCTTTCCACCACCACTGTGAAACCTGAAGGGTTTGTGGCTTGGCAAGGTGCCTCCTTTACAAGCCCCTGTGTCAATTAGAGGCCTGCCCCCAAGGAATTCCTCTGTCCTATGTTTCTCCTTCACCACTGCCCTGTACCCCCACCCCCCCTCACCGAGGCCTGCCAAATTGACCCCAGTGAGACCCAGACTTACCTTGAAGTCTGGTAGCTTTGCAGCAGGTAATCCCAGCAATGGCCATTGCTCCTGCCAAGGAGCTGTCAAACATTTGTTTGGCCAGAATCTCTTGAGGGTAGGACTCCATCTTGAATGGGGCAAGAAGTACCACCTCAAACTAAGTAATGACTTGATGTTTGTGTCCAGTGGGGTTAGTTGGGGTGGTAGGTGGCGAAGATCAGTGAGGTACCCTCAATAATGATGCTTAGAGATTAAACTGTAAAGAAGGCTTTATTAGGCTAATAACTATGCTACAGATTTGGACGAGAGCTGACTGCTATACAGACCATGAGGCAGGCCTTTATGTATGGCTCCCAGATGGGCGGAGCCAGAGGCGGAGTCCCCAGGGTTCCAAGCCTAGTCTTAAAGGGGACATCACCTTACATGATGATAAGGCAGTAACCGTTCATCACATTCACCCCCTGTTTAAAAAGGAGTCCGGCGTGGGTGAAGTGCATTCATAGGTCCATCCGTCTCGGCGGCCGGATCGTCCTCCTCGATCTCCTCAGTGGTGCGGCGGGCACGGACGTCCCGGTTGAGGGCACATCCGGGACGACAGCGGTCGGAGCTTCGGTCCGGGTCGGGGCAGAGGAACTAGGCAGGGCCGGGGGTAGCGGAGCCGGCACCGGCGGGGTGTGTAAAGGGGGGGCGCACGGTAGGAGCTCACCAACGGGTGGTAGGGCCGGAAGGGGGTGTGTTGTAGGGGGCGACGGGTCCTGCAGGGGAGCGGCGCGGGAAGGGGCGTCTGTGGTGGAGTATCCAGCGGGCGCCAGATCCCGGAGGGAAACCGTATCTTGCCTGCCATCGGAGTACTCCACGTAGGCGTAACTGGGGTTGGCGTGGAGCAGTCGGACCTTTTCAACTAGGGGGTCCGTTTTATGGTTCCTCGCGTGCCTCCGGAGAAGAACAGGTCCCGGAGCCGTCAGCCAAAGTGGAAGCGAGACCCCGGAGGTAGACTTCCTGGGGAAGAGAAACAATCGCTCATGAGGGGTCTCATTTGTGGCCATGCAGAGGAGTGACCTAATGGAGTGTAGGGCATCGGGTAGGACCTCCTGCCAGCGGGTGGTTGGGAGATTTCTTGACCGCAGGGCCAGAAGGACAGCCTTCCACACGGTCGCGTTCTCCCTCTCCACCTGCCCGTTTCCCCGTGGGTTATAGCTGGTCGTTCTGCTCGAGGCGATGCCTTTGCTGAGCAGATACTGACGCAGTTCATCGCTCATGAACGATGTACCCCGGTCGCTGTGGATATAAGCAGGGAAACCAAACAGAGTGAAGATGCTGTGCAGTGCCTTAATCACCGTGGCTGAGGTCATGTCGGTGCAGGGAATGGCGAATGGGAAATGGGAGAACTCATCGATCACGGTGAGGAAATAGGCATAACGGTTGGTGGACGGGAGGGGCCCCTTGAAGTCCACGCTCAGTCGCTCAAAGGGGCCCGAGGCCTTCACGAGCCGAACCTTGTCTGGCCGATAGAAGTGCGGTTTGCACTCCGCACAGACCTGGCAGGCCCTGACCATGGCCTTGACCTCCTTGGTTGAGTAAGGTAGGTTGTGGGACTTGATGAAATGGACGAGCCGGGTAACCCCCGGGTGGCAGAGGTCATTGTGGATGGCTTGCAGGCGGTCCTCCTGCGCGTTGGCGCATGTGCCGCGGGACAGGGCATCTGGGGGCTCGTTGAGCTCCCCTGGACGATACTTGATATCGTACGAGTGGGTGGGGAGTTCGATCCTCCACCTCAAAATTTTATCGTTTTTTATTTTGCCCCGTTGCGTGTTATCGAACATATAGGCGACGAGGGTAAACCTCCTACCGGCGAGGTAGTGTCTCCAGCACCGCACAGCCTCCACAATGGCTTGTGCCTCCTTTTCGACTGCAGAGTGTCGAATCTCGGAGGCGGTGTGGGTTCAGGAGAAGAACACTACTGGTCTGCCTCCTTGATTGAGGGTAGCAGCCAGGGCGATGTCTGATGCATCGCTCTCTACCTGGAAAGGGATGGTTTCGTCCACCGCGTGCATGGCGGCCTTGATGATGTCGGCCTTGATGCGGTTGAAGGCCAATTGAGCCTCAGCCGAGAGGGGAAAAGTGGTGGTCTTTAGGAGTGGGCGGGCTTTGTCCGCATACTTGGGGACCCACTGGGCGTAATAGGAGAAAAGCCCCAAGCACCGTTTGAGGGCCTTGAGGCTGCGGGGGAGAGGGAGTTCCTTAAGGGGACGCATGCGGTCGGGGTCGGTACCTAGGACCCCGTCTTCCACGACATAGCCGAGGATGGCCAGCCGGGTGGTGTGGAAAATGCATTTGCCCTCATTATAGGTCAGGTTAAGGGCTCGGGCGGTCTGGAGGAACTTTTTGAGGTTAGCGTCATGGTCCTGCTGATCATGGCCGCAGATGGTGACATTGTCCAAGTACGGGTATGTAGCCCGCAAACCGTACTGGTCCACCATTTGGTCCATCGCCCTTTGAAAGACGGAGACCTCATTTGTGACACCAAAGGGGACCCTGAGGAAGTGGAAGAGCCGGCCGGCTGCTTCAAAGGCAGTATAGAGGCGGTCTTTTGGTCGGATGGGGAGCTGGTGGTAGGCAGATTTGAGGTTGACCGTGGAAAAGACTCGGTATTGGGCGATCCGATTTACCATTTCCGCGATGCGAGGAAGGGGGTACGCATCAAGCTGCGTGAATCGGTTTATGGTCTGTCTATAATCCACGACCATCCGTTTCTTCTCCCCGGACCGGACTACCACCACTTGCGCTCTCCAAGGGCTGTTGCTAGCCTCGATGATCCCCTCTCCCAGTAAACGCTGGACCTCTGACTTGATAAAAGCCATTTCTTGGGCACTGTAGCGCCGGCTCCTGGTGGCGACGGGCTTACAGTCGGGAGTGAGGCTGGCGAATAGCGAGGGGGTTGCGACTTTCAGTGTCGCAAGGCAGCACACCGTGAGGGGGGGCAAGGGTCCGCCGAACTTCAGTGTCAGGCTTCGGTGGCTGCACTGGAAATCCAGTCCGAGCAGCAGGGGGGCACAGAGGTGAGGGAGGATATAAAATTTGAAACGGGTGTATTTGGCACCCTGGATCGAGAGATCCGCAATACAGTACCCCGTGATTTGTACCGAGTGGGACCCAGATGCGAGGGCTATGGTTTGGGATGTGGGATGGGTGCGTAGGGAGCAGCGCCTTACCGTTTCAGGGTGGATAAAGCTCTCCGTGCTCCCGGAGTCGAAGAGGCATGCAGTGTCGTGCCCGTTGACCTGGACCTGCATCATGGAGTTCTGCAGGTGTTTTGGCCGAGTTTGATCGAGGGTGATCGCACCCAGTCGCGGGTAGTCGGAGTCGTAAAATGGCCGCTGCCGTCGGTCGCACGTGTCGGGTCGAGAAGATGGCCACCGACCAGATGGCCGCTCCCATGATTCGCACGAGGCTGATGACGCGTCAGAAGAGGACGTGTCGGGTCGGTGCGCAGCAGCATTGCGAGGCCTGCGGGCCTGAGAGCCTGATTTTAAGGCCGGCTGTTCTTTGTCTTTCTGGCACCTGGGTCTGGCCAGGCAGACCCTCGCAAAGTGCCCTTTCTTCCCGCAGTCGCTGGAGATCGCGGAGCGGGCTGGGCAGCGTGGGCGTGGGTGATGGCCCTGCCCGCAGAAGTAGCAAGGTGTGCCCCCATGGTGAGCGGGTCGCCGCGTGGCGCAGGCCTGTAATACGGGCGAGTCTGAGGAAGTCCGGGGGGGGCTGGCAGAGTCCGCGGGGTACGTACCCAAGTTATGTCGGGCCACCTCCAGCGAGGAGGCGAGCGTTAGCGTCTCCTGGAGGTCTTTTGCCCCGTTTTCGAGCAGTCGCTGCTGGATGTAGGTCGAGCGGATGCCGGACACGAAAGAATCCCTGATGTGCAGGTTCATATGGACTTCCCCTGTCACATCCTGGTGGTCACAGTCCCTGGCCAGCGCGGTGAGTTTCTCAACAAACTCGGCGAGCGATTCCCCCGAGCGCTGCCGGCAGGTAGAGAGCAGATGCCAGGCGTGCACCTCATTGACTGGTTTGACAAACCGCTTGCGGAGCAACTCAATCGCTTCTTCATAAATCGTCGCCTTTTCGAGCGTGGCGGAGATTCTGTGACTCACCCGGGCGTGGAGTAGACGCAGCTTGCGTGGCCCCAGGATGGGAGTCTCTGCGGAGTCCAGGTAGGCCTCGAAGCACCGCAGCCAGTATTTAAAAATTTCCTTTGCCTCCGGCGTTCGTGCTTCCAGATTGAGCTTCTCTGGTTTTAAGCCTGCGTCCATCCTGAATCTAGTTTAGCCTAATAAATTGAGGTACCCTCAATAATGACGCTTAGAGATTAAACTGTAAAGAAGGCTTTATTAGGCTAATAACTATGCTACAGATTTGGACGAGAGCTGACTGCTATACAGACCATGAGGCAGGCCTTTATGTATGGCTCCCAGATGGGCGGAGCCAGAGGCGGAGTCCCCAGGGTTCTAAGCCTGGTCTTAAAGGGGACATCACCTTACATGATGATAAGGCAGTAACCGTTCATCACAATCAGAAACTCTGCCCCTAGTGTAAAATTCAGACTTCTTTTACTAGTGTCACACCACAAGAATTGATCATGGTCAGCCAGCAAGAAGGGAACATGATGGTTACGGCCTCAATTAACCATCACATACTTGGTGGCAAAGGCTCCTGCTGGAGGGGTTATGCAGAATACACTCCCCCAGGTACTGCAGGGTTCCTTCAGGTCCATACAGCTGAAGCATTTTGTAAGGACCCCAGTTAGTTATATTTCCTGTGTGTGCACGTGTGTGTCTCTGTATGAGTGCGGGTATTTGTATGAGTGCAAATGTCTCTATGAGCGCATGTGTCTGTCTGTGAATGTGTATATCTGTATGAGTGCATGTAACTTTATGTGAGTATGTTTGTCTGTATATGAGTGCGTGTGTCTGTATGAGTGCACGTGTGTATATGTGAGTGCAGATGTCTGTATGTGAGTGTGCATGTCTGTATGAGTGCACATGCCTGTATGTGAGTGCACATGCCTGTATGTGAGTGCATGTGACTCTATGTGTGTGTGCTTGTCTGTATGAGTGCGTGTACCTGATTGCATGGGTAGTTACGTGAATGCACGTGTCTGTATGTGAGTGCGCGTTTCTGTATGTGAGTGTGCACGTCTGTATGAGTGCACGTGTCTATGAGAGCATGACTCTGTACTTGAGTGCGCGAGTCTTAGTGTGCACATATCTGTATGTGAGTGTGCATGTCTGTAAGGGTGCACGTGTCTGTGAGAGCATGTGTCTGCATGTGCGAGTCTGAGAATGCACATATCTGTATGTAAGGGTGTGTGTCTGCATATGAGTGCGCGTGTCTGTATGTGAGTGTGCATGTCTGTATGAGTCCACATGTCTGTATATGAGTGCACGTGTGTGAATGTGTTAGTATGTGAGTGTGCATGTCTGTAAGGGTGCACATGTCTGTGAGAGCATGTGTCTGTATGTGAGTGGGCGAGTCTGAGAGCGTACGTATCTATACGTAAGGCCGTGTCTGTATGTGAGTGCATATGTCTGCATGTGAGTGCACATGTCTGTATGAGTGCACGTGTCTGTATGTGAGTGCACATGTGTGTATGTGACTGTTTGTGTCTGTATGATGTGGGTCTGTATGTGAGTGCACGTGTCTTTATGTGAGTGTGCATGTCTGGATAAGTGCGAGTGACTGTATGTGAGTGAACTTGTTTGTATGTGAGTGTGTGTATCTGTATGTGAGTGCACACATCTGTATGAATGCACACGTGTGTATGAGTGTGTGTATCTCTATGTGAGTGCACATATTGATAAGTGCATATGTCTATATGAGTATGCATACCGGTGAGTGCACGTGTTTGTATGTGAGTGTACGTATTGGTGAGTGCACGTGTCAGTATGAGTGTGTATGTCTGAGTGTACATGTCTTTATGTTAGTATGCATGTCTGTGTATGGATGTGCATGTCTGCATGTGAGTGTGCATGTCTGCATGTGAGTGTCCATGTCTGTATGTGAGTGCATGTCTGAGAGTGCACATGTCTGTGTGTGTAACGTGTCTGTATGTGAGTGTGCATGTCTGTATGTGAGTGCACATGTCTGTATGAGTGTATTGTCTGTAAGTGCACATGTCTGTGGGTGAGTGCGTGTGTCTGAGAGTGCATGTGTCTCTATGTAAGGGCACGTGTCTGTATGTGAGTGCACGTATTTGTATGTGAGTGTGCGTATCGATGTGTGCAAGTTTCTTAATGAGTGTGTATGTCTGTGTATGAGTGCCTGTGTCTGTATGTGAGTACGTGTGTCTGTATGTAAGTGTGCCTGTCTGTATTTGAGTCGATGCCTGTATGTGAGTGTGCATGTCTGTGTGTGAGTGCACTTGTCTGTATGAGTGCACATGTCTTTATGAGTGTGTATGTCTGTGCAGGAGTGTGTGTGGCTGTATGTGAGTATGTGTGTCTGTATCTGTGTTGGTGTCTGTATGTGAGGGCACATGTCTGTATGTGAGTACGTGTATCTGTATGTGAGTGCACTTGTCTGTCTGAGTGTGTGTGCCTGTATGAGTGTCTATGTCTGTGTACGAGTGCACGTGTATGTGAGTACATGTGTCTGTATGTGACTGTACATGTCTGGATGTGAGTGCATGTCTTTGTATGTTAGTGTACATGTCTGTGTGTGTGCGCGTGTCTGCATGTGAATGCACATGTCTGTATGAGTACACGTGTCTGAGAGTGTACGTGCCTGTAAGTGTGCATGTCTCTTTGTGGGTGTGCGTGTCTGTATGAGTGCACATGTCTGTATGAGTGCACATGTCTGTATGAGTGCACGTGCCTCTATGTCATTACACATGTCTGTCTGTGAGTGAACGTGTCTATATGTAACTGTGCATGTCTCTATGTAAGTGCGTGTGCACAGGGATCTGATGGAGTGGGAGGGAGCCCCAATAGGGGAGGTGAAGAGAAAGTCAAAAGAGGAGTTGGGTGGGGAGTTGAAGGCCGGATTATGAGAGGAGGCCCTGAGGCGAGTCAATGCATCCTCGTCGTGTGCCAGGCTAAGCCTGATACAATTTAAAGTGGTCCATAGGGCGCTCATGACAGTGGCCCGAATAAGCAGGTTCTTCGAGGGGGTGGAGGATAAGTATGGGCGCTGCGCGGGGTATCCCGCAAATCATGTCCATATGTTTTGGGCATGTCCGAGGCTGAGGGGTTTCTGGTAGGGGTTTGCTGACGTCATGTCAGAAGGTTTAAAGGTGAGGGTGGTGCCGAGACCAGAGGTAGCGATCTTTGGTGTGTCGGAAGACCCAGGAGCCCAGGGGGTGAGCGAGACCGATATCCGTGGCCCAGAGACAGATCTTACTAGGATGGAGGGACTCGGAACCCCCAAAGTTGAACGTATGGGTTAGTGACACGGGGGGTTTCTCAGACTCGAGAAAATTCATTCCGCCGGGAGGGGATCGCTGCAGGTGTTTGCCGGAGATGGCAGCCATTCATCGATTTCTTCGAGAAAAATTAAGCTGTCAGCAGGGGGCGGGAGGAGAAGGGGGGAAAGGGGGCATGGCGGGGCGGGTAAGGGCAGGAAAACCAGTGGAAAGGGGGCTGGGGAATGTGGTCCTGTTTGTGTAAGCCATGTTGGCTGGGGTTTGTTACTGGGGGCTTGTGTTGGTTCTATTGTTTTGTTCTTGTTGAAACCTGGGGCGAGATTCTCCCCCAACGGCGGGATGTCCGCCGACTGGTGCCAATCAGACGGGCATCGCGCCGGCCCAAAGGTGCGGAAGGCTCCGCATCTTTGGCAGCCTAGCCCCAACATTGAGGGGCTAGGCCGACGCCGGAGGGATTTCCGCCCCGCCAGCTGGCGGAAATGGCGTTTGTTTCCCCGCCAGCTGGCGCGGAAATGCGGCACATGCGCGGGAGCGTCAGCGGCCGCTGTCAGTTTCCCAGCGCATGCGCGGGAGCATCAGCGGCCGCTGTCAGTTTCCCGCGCATGCGCAGTGGGGAGAGTCTCTTCCGCCTCCGCCATGGTGGAGGCCGTAGCGGAGGCGGAAGGGAAAGAGTGTCCCCACGGCACAGGCCCGCCCGCGGATCGGTGGGCCCCGATCGCGGGCCAGGCCACCGTGGGGGCACCCCCCGGGGTCAGATCGCCCCGCGCCCCCCCCCCCCAGGACCCCGGAGCCCGTCCACGCCGCCTGGTCCCGCCGGTAAATACCAGGTTTGATTTACGTCGGCGGGACAGGCAATTCCTGGGCGGGACTTCGGCCCATCCGGGCCGGAGAATCCAGCGGGGGGTCCCGCCAACCGGCGCGGCCGGATTCCCGCCCCCGCCCAATCTCCGGGAGCGGAGACTTCGGCGGGGGCGGGGGCGGGATTCACGACGGCCAACGGCCATTCTCCGACCCAGCGGGGGGGTCGGAGAATGACGCCCCTGATGTTTAAAATTGTTAAAATTATAAATGCCTTAATAAAATATTTTCTAAAAAAAGTGTAAGTGCGTGTGTCTGTATTTGAGTGTGTGTACCGATGAGCGCACGTGCCTATGAGTGTGCGTGTCTGTATGTGATTGTACAAGTCTGTATGTGAGTACGTGTGTCTGTACGTGAGTGCATGTGTCTGTGCGCATGTGCGTGTGTCTGTGTGTCCATGTGTGGGCTGTGTCAGCGTATGCGAGTGTCTGTGTGTTATGCACCAGAGACATGAACAATTTAATCAAAGGATACCCCTTGTTTCCAAGTTCTCATTTGTTGTGGTGGTTCAAATGCTGATGGCACAGTGTGGACTGCTGAAGAATGAATACATCATGACTGCTACCAAGATACCGGGCATTTGTTTGCATAATAAGCTGCATATAGTCACAAACTAGCTGAGGGAATGGAATCCCATTCGGTTGCGGTACATCTCAGATTTGTAGTACCCACAGAACACTATGCATTCAGTCAGTTGCACCCTGCCCCCCGAGGAAGTTCACTGCTGCTTCTCTGTGACAAAAGAGAATGAAATGTATTTGACTCACTTGGAATATAGTCTCAGTAATCTCGCTACTGTCAGAGTGGACAGCAGAGTGGAAGATGTTGCAAATGTCACTTTCAACCCGGAAGGAGCCAGGTGCACAAATGTTCATAGCAATGATCACCTTCATAACCATTGACAAGAACATTCCTTGCCCTGTGAGGCTGTAGTTGTGGCTGTAGATTTGTTAAAGGGCGACACACTGGCACATTGCTGCCACTGATGTTCAGTTAGAACAATTGCTCCCTTAACACCCTGGGTGGATATGGTCTTTTGCTGGGAGCCTATTCCCCTCTCCTCCGCTTCCCTCTTTTTGCAGCTTTCCCTACTCTCTTCATTCTCTCTGTCCTGCTAAAGGCCAACGGTAATGCATACTATTATCCCCATGTCTGGGGTAAGTGGTTTTGTGCAGAATTCTTGATGTCCAAAGAAAGTCTTAGAGGCTGTGCCATATTCATGTTGGAATCATGCTATAATGGAGCACATCTTTAGTTTGTAATTGAGAGCAGCTGCCACCAAATGTGGAATGATTAAGGTATTATTTCAAGTGTATTAACAACAGTTTACGCTGGGTGAGGGGAGAAAACAGGGAGTTGGTGCTTGTGCTCTGTGGTTTTGTGAATAAAACTGTGAAGGAAAAGACTGGTTCCAGATTCACCCTTTACTCAATGTATAAACAATGACGTTGATATGCCATGCCACACGCTGTAAACTTAATCAATTTTAATCAACTCTGCAATCCTGCAAGCATTTCTTTAATAAAAACAACAACCAATAGAAAACAATCAGTGAAGATACTTGTAAGTATAGCTGATGCTCCCTTTAAGTATCGGGATTCCTTCCCCATACTGACTGCATGTTCAGCTGTGGAAGACGAAGAGAGGGCATTAGCTGAAATGTTGAGTTCCAACATCACAGTGCTGGTGTCAAATCAGTTTTACCCCCGAATGAGGTCTCGATCTGCCTACTCTGCCTACTTCTGGCAGATATGCCTTGTACATTAGCTAACACTCTTAGCAAAAAGGCATCTGACATGGTGAACACCAGAAGTGAACACTGTGTTGTCGACAAAACCACAATCAGCGCACCAAAAAAATGTGTGCCACGGGGTCTAATTTCACAGCCAGTAAGTTTATTGGAGGGTTGTGGGTGATTGCACAAGATTTGCATCGAAGCAGCCAACTGCACTAATGCCGACTGAACAAGTAATATATTTGGCTATTAATACTTCATGCTGGAAATGTTGGCCCATTAAGTAAACTGTGTCGTATTTCCACACAGTATTTGCAGAGAGTGTAAAACTTGTCTGGTGTGCAGCTCTGTACTGTTTCTATTCAGGTTTGTTTCCAGTATGCATTTGAAAATTCGATTAAAATTTTGAAAAACACCTTAAATCGGGGAGAAAATATTACTTTTTCAAATAATAAATTAATAATGCAGTTAAAATTATTAACTTTGCTAAGATAATATAACATTCACTTACCATCTCTACTTCAAGGCCACTGTATTACTTATGTTTTAGCCTGCTAGCTGATGTTTAAATAAATGGGTTACATCCTCATTAAAATAGTGGACAAAGAATGTACACGTAAATCAACTGTATATTAACGTAACAAAGAACACTTTCAAGGGTATTATTTTTTGTTGCAAGACATTTATTGTCACAAGTTTTTAATTTCAACGAATTGAAGAATTGGCTGTAAGTTATGGTGCTACAGTGAACTGGGAGCTCTCTCAGTGAAATGAACCTTAACCTTGAACTTTAAACCACTCTGTATCAAAGAATCATCATAGAATTTACAGTGCAGAAGGAGGCCATTTGGCCTATTGAGCCTGCACCAGCCTTGGAAAAAGCATCCTATTTAAGCCGACACCTCCACCCTATCCCCGTAACCCCACGTAACCTTTTTTTTGGACATTAAGGGCAATTCAGCATGGCCAATCTACCTGGCCTGCACGTCTTTGGAGGAAACCGGAGCACTGTGAGGAAACCCACGCAGACACTGGGAGAACGTGCAGACTCTGCACAGTCAGTGACCCAAGCCGGGAATCGAACCTGGGACCCTGAAGCTGTGAAGCATCTGTGTCAACCACTGTGCTACTGTGCCACCCCTGTATCCTCAGGAAAATAAAATAAACATGAACCTCATCCATCCAGTTCTTTCTCTGGTTTACTTATATGCCTTCTTACTTCTATTCAATTAATTAATTCTCTGTTGCTTTCCTTCAACTCTCTTTTTATTGTTCTCACTTGATGTATGGATTTTAAGGAAAGTATCCTTTCCTTCACGGATAGACACATTTGAATTATTTTTAACAGTATAATACATTATTTTTACGTTGTAGTGTGTTGCAATGATTGAGTCAGTGCATCAGAGAACGTCAAGTTCGTGACTGGTTAAGATTTATTAAATTACAATAACATGGGAAGGAAAACAATACTAATACCAATGAACTGTTGAGAACTATAATATGAAAGCTAAAACAAAACATAACTATCCACGACGATTCCTAACCCCAGACTCCTCGAGGCTGCAATTGCACATGGTACATCTCTACTGCCACCTGCTGGTTGGAGGTCTGACATGTTAACATGCAGAATTGCTCATGCATATAATTACATTCCCTTTCCTTTAGAGTTTAATAAAATTAACATACATCATTTAAATCAATTATGATACCGATGATATGCATAACATAACAATTCCGATTATTCACAATTTCAGTGTTCAGTCTGTCCGGCTTCTTTCGTTGTCTGGTAGACCTTCAAAGTTTTTGTTGATGCGCTGAATTTGGGTTGCATTCGAGTGGTTCTGAAGATGTTTCTGGTGGAATTACCTTACTATGTGCATCTTCTGATTGTTCAGGTTGCATTAGTTTGGATAGACAGAGGTGGTCACATACATCATCTGCTGGCAATGAAGTAACAGATTGCTGAATCTTTAACAAAGCTCTCCTGTTCCTTCTGAGTACTTGTCCTTGATGACTGTTTATGACTTTGGATCTATCATTTGCATGACTTTTGCATATTTCGACCAGCCATCAGGATCCAGCACCCTTACGATATCATTGTGTTCTCAAGGTTCCAGAGACCTGGTTGACCTGTTAGAGTATCTCTTCTGCTTCTTCTTTTGAGACTTCAGTTGATGTTATTTTACAACTAGTTGGCTAGTTTGAAAGATATGGCAATGTTGTCCTTATCTTCTTGTTCATCAATAACTGGGACAGTGATAAACCATTGCTCCATGGTGATGCTCGAAAGCTGAGCAATGGCAGATATGAATCATCCTGGCTGTCCATCGATTTTTTTTAGTAACTGTTCACAATTTGTACATCTTTCTCTAACTTTCCATTTGACTGTGGATATAAAAGACTGGATGTGATATGTCTGAAATCGTACTGCTGCGCAAATTCCCTCCATTCCTGACAACTGAAACACGGACCATTGTCACTCATGACAACCTGTGGAATGCCATGACGAGCAAAGATAGCCTTAGTTTGTGTGATGACACACCTGGATGACGAGCTGGATAATTGTGCCACTTCAGGAAATTTGGAAAAGTAGTCCACGACCCACAAATTTTCCTTTCCTTCGAGATAAAACAAGTCTATCCCTACTTTCTGCCATGGAGTGTCACTATGTCACCCATCTGCATTGGTTCCTTCATTTGTCTGTGTTGAAATTATTGACATGTAGCGCACTCTTCTACCATCCGTTGAATATCCTTGTTGATCCCTGGCCAATGTACTGTGTCTTGTGCTCTTCTTTTACACTTTTCAATTCCGAGGTGGCCTCATGAAATTTTTGTAAAATTTCAGTTCGCAGAGACTGCCTTGTTACTATTCTTTGTTGCCTTATTAGGAATCCATTGGCTACACTTAGTTCTGCTCGAATGCTGTGATACTTTGAGCATGACCCTTTTGGCCATCCCTCGATGACATTCTTGATTATCATCTGCAGAACTTCATCTTTTTTCATTTCCTCGAATAGTAGCTTTGATTTTTCATCCGATACCGGCAGTGCCTCTGTTATCAGATTGACATGCACTCGCACATCTTTGTCAATATGGTTTTCTTCCAGCGCAGCTGTAGCTCTTGATAGTGCATCCGCAACTACGATGTGATTGTCTGGAGTGTAAATTAGATCAAAATCATACAGCTGGAGCTTCATCATCATTCTCTGGATACGCGGTGACATCTCACTTCAATATTTTCTGACAATGGCTACTCATGGCCTGTGATCCGTTTTGACCAGAAAAGTCGGTAGGACACACACGCAGCTATGAAACATTTCCAAGCCATTAACTAGTCCGAGACATTCCTTCTCAATTTGAGCATATCAACAATCAGAATCGGTCATTTACTTAGATGCATTGGCAACTGGCTTCCAATCTTCTCCATCTTCCTGCTGTAACATCACTGCACTTAACCCATCCTTTGACACATCAGTCGAGATATGTTTTCTTGCTCGGGTCAAAAAATGTTACCACTGGAGCTGTTGTCAAAGCTGTCTTCAGAGTAAGCCATTCTTGCTCATGTCTTTCTGACCATTCAAAAGTATTCGCCTTCTTTGTAACTTCTCTCAGGCACGTCGTCTTGGCGCACAAATTTGGAATAGGTTTGCCTATAAAGTTGATCATTCTGATGGTCGTGGCATATTCATTATTGCCTGTATCTACACTTGATCTGGTTGTATGCCTTGAGCAGACAAGTGGTCCCACAGAAACATAATTTCTTCAACACCAAATTGACACTTGGCTGTGTTCAACCTTCGCTCATACTTCTTAACACTCTGTAGTACTTTGATGAGTATGTCATTGTGTTCTTCCTTCGCAGAACCCCATTATATCGTCAAGATACATACAAACTCCTTGAATATCTTCCATAAATGTGTTCCATTGCCCTGTGAAAGATTTCAGATGCAGATATTATCCCAAATGGCATTCAAAGAAAACAGTAGTGCCCAAATGGAGTGTTAAATGTACAAAACATTGTACTCTCTTCATCCAGTTTGAGTTGCCAAAAATCCTGCGATGCATCCAGTTTACTGATGCATGTCGCACAATACATTTCGCTCGTAATTTCTTTTGGTACATTTTGGTATTAGATAGTGTTCTCGTTTAATGTTGGCATTAATTAATTTCAAAATTAATTTTGGTCTGGGCATTTATGGATTTTTGCGCTTGAGCAGGAGGAGGCCTGATGGCCCTTCGAGCCTGCTCCGCCGTTCATCACGATCATGGCTGATCATCCAACTCAATAACCTAATCCTGCTTTCTCCCCATAGCCTTTGATTCCATTCTCCCCAAGTGCTATATCCAGCCTCCTCTTGAATATATTCAAAGTTTTAGCATCAACTGCTTCCTGCGGTAATGAATTCCACATACTCACCACTCTTTGAGTGAAGAAATGTCTCCTTATCTCTGTCCGAAATGGTTTACCCTGAATCCTCAGGCTGTGACCCCTGGTTCTGGACACACCTATCATTGGTAACATCTTCCCTGCATCTACGCTGGCCTAACATCTAACATCCAGGCATTTTCCTCTGAGGCAGGAGAGCCAAGCTGAAAATGTTCCTGACTCCCGCTGCCCACCTTGAGGCTGAAAATCAATCCTAATGTATCTGTTAGGTATAAAGAAGGGTTAAGTCATAGTTTGGCATGATTGCGGCAGTAATTGAATGGCTGAAGGATGGAATTTTTCCTTTATATATGGCAAAACATATCAGCTAAGATTTTAATGCTACGGTACCTGCATTGAAATGGTGGAAATGTTCATTCGGGCACTACTCCACGTTTAATTCCCCAACTATAAAACCTCAATTTACCACTTCAGCATTTGCAAAATTCAACTTTTTCTGATAGTGGTTATAACAGAAAGGTAATTAAAATGCAAGAACACCTTGAAAGATTTTATTTTTGCAACATGAATCAAGAATTTCTAAACACAAATGATTGGAAACTGCAATCCAGCATATTTGGGTAAATGAATGACTTTACAGAGAGTTTGCTTTAACCTGGTCATTATTATTTATTGCAGGTGATGGTTTTGTCTTCTGTGCCTCAGTTCCACCTTTGGATGTTTCTTGAAACAAACGGCGTGGTGTCCACAAGGACATTATGATTTTTTAATATTCTTTTCTGAAGTTTTGGTTCAGCAGTCCATGTATAATTGCATTAAGGCAACTGTTAAAGTAAGCCATGAAGTAACTAAGGACGAAGAGCCACTCTGGGATTTTTGGTGGCATCTTCTGTGGATTGATAGCCACAGCTAGACCAATGAAGTTCAGGGGTGCCCAGCAAAATGCAAAAAGTACAAATACTAAAAACATAGTCAGAAAGTTTCTGAAGTCACTTTGCTTCAGTCCTGGCCTCACATCCGTTTTGACTCGCCTCCTTACTTGAATCACCAAAATCCAGATTTGCAGGTAACAAAATGACACAACTGTGATAGGAACTAGGAAGTGAATTACCACAACAGCAATGGTATAAGAGGAACGAACTGTCTGAACAAATGTACAGGAATAGACGTGGACATCATACTTCAAGGATCCAACAAAAGCATTTGGTACTATTGCAAGAACTGTTAATACCCAAATCAGAAACACAAAGATCAATGTGTTGCGACAGCTATATCATTTGTCATAAGCCAGACTTTGACAGATGTAGCAGTATCTGTTTATTGCAATTGCGATGATGTTAAAAATTGAACCTATCACACTTAGTCCCATCAAAAAGCCACTCACTTTACAGTGAATGTCACCAAGGAGCCATCCATTGTGAAACATGGCAAAGAGTATTAGTGGATATGGATACACAGCCACGACCAGGTCAGCAAACGCCAAGCTTACAACAAACACATTACCTGCAAAAGAATAAAAGAAAGAGCTGTTAAACCAAACTTAATCAGCATGCTCTCTATGCTCTCAACTTAATCTTACCGTGGGCAGCACGGTAGCATTGTGGATAGCACAATTGCTTCACAGCTCCAGGGTCCCAAGTTCGATTCCGGCTTGGGTCACTGCCTGTGAGGAGTCTGCACATCCTCCCCGTGTGTGCGTGGGTTTCCTCCGGGTGCTCCCGTTTCCTCCCACAGTCCAAAGATGTGCAGGTTAGGTGGATTGGCCATGATAAATTACCCTTAGTGTCCAGAATTGCCCTTAGTGTTGGGTGGGGTTACTGGGTTATGGGGATAGGATGGAAGTGTTGACCTTGGGAAGGGTGCTCTTTCCAAGGGCTGGTGCAGACTCGATGGGCTGAAGGGCCTCCTTCTGCACTGTAAATTCTATGATAATCTAGTCCTGATAGAATTTTATAAGTCTCAATGAGATCCCCCCTCATTCTTCTGAACTCCAGCGAGAACAATCCCAACCTAGTCAATCTCTCCTCATATGACAGTCCCGCCATCCCTGGAATCAGTCTGGTAAACCTTTGCTGCACTCCCTCGAGAGCAAGAACATCCTTCCTCAGAGAAGGAGACCAAAACTGCACACAATACTCCAAGTGTGGCCTCAGCAAGGCACAGTACAATTGCAGCAACACATCCCTGCTTCTATACTCGAAACCTCTTGCAATGAAGGCCAACATACCATTAGCCTTCTTTACCACCTGCTGCACCTGCATGCTTACCTTCAGCGAATGGTGCACAAGGACACCCAGGTCCCGCTGCACACTCCCCTCTCCCAATTTACAACCATTCAGGTAGTAATCTGCCTTCCTGTTTTTGCTTCAAAAATGAATAACCTCACACTTATCCAAATTATACTGCATCTGCCATTGGTTTTCCCACTCGCCCAACATGTCCAGATCTTGCTGTAGGATACCTGCATTCTCATCACAATTCACCCTCCCACCTAATTTGGTATCATCTGCAAACTTTGAGATGTTACATTTTGTTCCCTCATCCAAATCATTCATATATATTGTGAATAGCTGGGGTCCCAGCACCGATCCCTGTGGTACCCCACTGGTTACTGCCTGCCAACTTGAAAAGGACCCATTAATCCCTACTCTTTGTTTCTTCTCTGCCAACCAGTTTTCTATCCACCTCACTACATTTCCCCCAATCCTATGCACTTTAATTTTGCACAATAATCTCTGATGCGGGACTTTGTCAAACGCCTTCTGAAAGTCCAAATATACCACATCGACTGGCTCCCCCTTGTCGACTGTACTGGTTACCTCTTCAAAGAATTCCAACAGATTTGTCAAGCATGATTTTCCCTTCATAAATCCATGCTGACTCTGACTGATCCTGCCACTTCTTTCTAAATGTTCCGCTATAAAGTCCTTGATAATGGATTCAAGCAATTTCCCCACTACCAATGTTAGGCTTACTGGTCTATAATTTCCTGCTTTCTCTCTACCTCCCTTTTTGAATATCGGAGTGACGTGAGCTACCCTCCAATCTGCAGGGACAGTTCCATAGTCTATAGAATCCCAGAAGATGACCACCAATGCATCCACTATTTCCAGAGCCACCTCCTTAAGCACTCTGGGATGCAGATTCTCAGGCCCTGGGGATTTATCCGCCTTCAATCCCATCAGTTTTCCCAGCAAATTTTTCTACTAATGTTGATCTACCTCAGCACTTCCCTCTCACTAAACCTTTCATTCTCCAACATTTTTGGGGTCTGATTTGTGTCCTCATTTGTGAAGACAGAACCAAAGTATGTATTTAATTACTCAGCCATTTCTTTGTCCCTTATTATGCATTCCCCTGTTTTTGTCTGCAGTGGGCCGACATTTCTCTTTACCAATCTTTCTCTTCACATATCTGTAGAAACTCTTAGTGTCAGACTTTATGATCCCTGCAAGCTTCCTTTCGTACTGTACTTTCCCCTTCTTAACCAATCCCTTCATCCTTCTTTGCTGAATTCTGAACTGCTCCCAATCCTCAGACCTATTATTTTTCTTGGCCAAACTGTGTGCTTCTTCCTTGGATTGGATACTATTTCTAATTTCCTTAGTAAGCCATGGATTGGCCCTCTTACCACCTTTGCTTTTGTGCCAGATAAAAATGGACAGTTGCTGTAGTTCCTCCATGCGTTCCTTGAATGTTTGCCATTGTCTATCCACTGTCATCCCTTGAAGTAACTCTCCCCAATCTATCAAGGCCAACTCACGCCTCATATCCTCATAGTACCCTTTATTAAGATTCAGCACCCTCGTCTCTGAATCAACTACTTCACTCTCCATCTTGATAAAAAATTCTATCATGTTATGGCCGCTCATCCCCAAGGGGTCTCGGACAGCCAGATTGGCAATAATTCCCATCTCATTACACAGTACCCAGTCTAAGATGGCCTGCTCTCTAGTTGGTTCCTCCACATATTGGTCAAGAAAACCATCCCGTATACACTCCAGGAATTCGTCCTCTACGGCATTGTGGCTAATTTGATTTGCCCAATCTATGTGAAGATTAAAATCACCCATGGTCACCGATATTCCCTTATTATATGCATCACTAATGTCTTGTTTAATGCCATTCCCAACCTCACCAGTGCAGTTTGGGGGTTTATATATGACACCCACTAATGTTATTTGTCCCTTGGTATTTCTCAACTCTACCCATACAGATTCCACATTGTCAGAGCTAATATCCTTTCTCACTATTGTGTTAATTTCCTCTTTAACCAGCAGTACCACGCCACCACCTTTTCTTTTATACTGAGAACCCTGGGACATTCAGTTCCCATCCCTGTTCACCCTGCAGCCATGTCCCCGCAATCCCAATTACATCATACCCATTTATATCTATCTGCGCGATTAGTTCATCCACTTTATTGCAGATGCTCCATGCATTAAAGCACAGAGCCTTTACGTTTGTCCTTTTCACAATGCTTGTCTTGCTCCCAATATTTTTCTCTACTGCCCCGTTTGAATTTTGTCCTTGGTTTCCCCACCTATCGCTTTCTTATTCACTTTTCTACCTTTTGCTTTTGTCCTTGCTCCCTCTTTCTCTGACTCCTTGCTTAGGTTCCCATCCCCCTGGTATTTTAATTTAAACCCTCCCCAACCGCTCTAGCAAATAGGATATCATGGTCGGACATCAGTTCCAGTCCTGTCCAGGTATAACCCGTCCAGTTTGTACAGGTCCCACCTCCCCCAGAACCGGTCCCAATGCCCCAGGAATCTGAAACCCCCCCCACTGACACCATCTCTTCAGCCACGTATTCATCCTATATATCCTGTCATTTCTACTCTGACTAGCATGTGGCACCAGTAGTAACCCTGAGATCACTACCTTTGAGGTCCGATTTCTGAACTTCCTTCCTAGCTCCCTGTATTCTGCTTTTAGGACCTCATCCCTTTTTTTACCTACGTCGTTTGTACCGATGTGTACCAAGACCACTGGCTGTTCACCCTCCCCCTCCAGAATGTCCTGTACCCGCTCCGAGACATCCTTGACCCGGCACCAGGGAGGCAACATACCATCCTGGAGTCTCATTTGCGGCCACAGAAACGCCTGTCTATTCCCCTTACAATTGAATCCCCTATAACTATTGCACTGTCACACTTATCACCCCTCCCTCTGCAGCAGAACCAGCTATGGTGCCACGGGTTTGGCTGTTGCTGTTTTCCCCTGAGAGGCTATTCCCCTCAACAGTGTCCAAAACGATATATCTGTTCTGCAGGGGAATGGCCACAGGAGATTCCTGCACTACCTGCCTAGCTCTCTTGCTCAGTCTGTGGTCACCCATTCCCTTCATGCCTGCGGAGTCTGAGCCTGTGGTGTGACCACCTCTCTATACATGCTATCCACGATACTCTCCGACTCACGGATGCTCCACAGTGTCTCCAGCTTCCAGGAGCTGTAACTGTAGACACTTCCTGCACACATGCTGACCCTGGGGACTGGAACTGGCCCCAGCCTACCACATGGAGCAAGAGGAGCAGACCACGCCTTGGAGCTGGCCTGCCATGAATTATTCCTTTAAATTAAACCTGTGAAATTAAACTTTAGAAAGATGTTTTTGTGTCAGATTAAATCTAATCTCCGTATACTATTTAATTCAATTTTTTTTAAAAACTGAGTATTTATCCCTCTTGATCTGGCAATAACTTTAAAATAGTTATTTAATTGAAATTTAAAAAGTTATTTAAATCAACTTAAAAATAGTAATTTAAATCAACCCAAAATAGTTATTTAAGTCACATTAAAAAAATAGTAATTCAAATCAACTTAAAAATAGTAATCTAAGTCAAATCAAAACTAGTATTTAAATCAGGAGCTCCACAGATGTTCACATTTAGCCCAGTCTGCCTTTCAGCCAATCAGGTCACAGTTTCGTGTGATGTCACTTTATCGGGTTTTTTTCAATTTTGAAACAACCAGCTGTCTTACCCGACAGCGCTCTTTATTGAAGTCTCGCCCCTCTCTCCGCGCTCTTTATTGAACTCTCGCCCCTCTCTCCGCGCTCTTTATTGAAGTCTCGCCCTTCTCTCTCCGCGTTCTTTATTGAAGTCTCGCCCCTCTCTCCGCGCTCTTTATTGAAGTCTCGCCCTTTCTCTCTCCGGGCTCTTTATTGAAGTCTCGCCCTCTCTCTCTCCATGCTCTTTATTGAAGTCTCGCCTCTCTCTCACCGGGCTCTTTATTGAAGTCTCGCCTCTCTCTCTCCACGCTCTTTATTGAAGTCTCGCCCTTTCTCTCTCCGTGCTCTTTATTGAAGTCTCGCTTCTCTCTCTCCGGGCTCTTTACTGAAGTCCTGCCCTCTCTCTCTCCATGCTCTTTATTGAAGTCTTGCCCTCTCTCTCCTCTGCGCTCTTTATTGAAATCTCGCCCTCTCTCTCTCCATGTTCCTTATTGAAGTCTCGCCCTCTCTCTCTCCACGCTCTTTACTGAAGTCTCGCCTCTCTCTCCGCGCTCCTTGTTAAAGTCTCGCCTCTCTCTCCGTGCTCTTTATTGAAGTCTCTCACTCTCTCTCTCCACGCACTTTACTGAAGTCTCGCCCTCTCTCTCTCCGTGCTCTTTATTGAAGTCTCGCCCTCTCTCTCCATGCTCTTTATTGAAGTCTCGCCCCTCTCTCTCACTTCGATTTTCTTGCTCGAAAAACACTGTTTAGAAAAGTGGTTTTGCATTCGCATTTCGCACAAATTTTCCCAAAGGCGGGATATTGCCCCTGCAAGTCCCTATTTCCACACTCCTTACACAAAATGGTGGCATCTGGCAATTATTTAAAATGGCTGCCGCTGTTGAAACTACGTTATGTTTTTGGGTGCATCATTACGTGGGCTTCATTCTCGATTTCCATGCCGAAACTTCTCATGTTTAAAGTATTGATTTACTGTGCAGCTAACTCACTGGCATGGCAAACTTTTATTGCATCTTCAAGCTGGAGCTCATTCTCCCTCAAAAGACGCTCATGGACTTTATTGTTCTTATGCCAAAAACAATTTGATCCCTGATCATTGATAACTGTAATGTGGCAAAATTACAAGTCTGAGCCTTTAATTTAAAATCTGTGAGTAATCTGTCTAATGACTTGCCTGCCTGCTGCATGCGTGTTCTGAAAATGTACATTTCAAAAGTTTTGTTCTTCTTTGGGGTGCAATGCTCATCAAACATTTTAATGACGGCATCAACATTTTCTCTATCTGCCTCTCTTTCAAATACAAATGTATTAAAGGTTTTGATCGCCTGTGGACCTGCTACAGTAAGCAACAACACTATTTTGCGCTCATCAGGCTGTGCCTATAAACCTAGAGCCGCTACATATAAAATAAACTGCTGCTTAAAAGCATACCAATTTGCATCTAGGGGCAGCACGGTAGCACAAGTGGATAGCACGGTGGATTCATAGCACCAGGGTCCCAGGTTTGATTCCCCGCTGGATCACTGTGCGGAGTCTGCACGTTCTCCCCGCGTCTTGTGGGTTTCCTCCGGGTGCTCCGGTTTCCTCCCACAGTCCAAAGACGTGCAGGTTAGGTGGATTGGCCATGATAAACTGCCCTTAGTGACCAAAATGGTGAGGAGGGGTTATTGGGTTACGGGGTGATGCTCGATCAATAACTCCAGAAGCGAGATTGGAAGGCAATTGAAGGCTTTATTGGACTAGATGTTTCCCCCAGCAGCGCAGTTACAGAATCCAGCTGCTAGGGAGACACAGGCTCTTATACTCCGCCTTACTGGGCGGAACCAGCAGGCAGGCTTCACCAATGATATTGCTGTCTCAGGTACCTCCCACACCAATGGTCTTACAGCATCAACCTGGGTACCGTAATACCCCTAATACCGACTACCACACGGGGATAGGGTGGAAGTGAGGGCTTAAGTGGGTCAGTGCAGACTCAATGCGTCGAATGGCCTGCTTCTGCACTGTATGTTCTCTGTTCTATGTTACCAATGATATGAAGACTTTGTGGTGTTTTCAGACTATCCATCTTGTACTTCGGTGGCCAGTTGAGCATTGAGATGTGTTCTTTTGTTAGTAGATTTTCTTTTAGTAGTACTGTTTCCTAATTCTTCACATTAGATCATCAATCTGTAGATCACTACTGCTGGTACCATGTTATGCTCTGGTGCGTTGCAAAGATTGATTCAGTGCACTAGAGAATGTCTAGTTTGTGACTTGTAAAGATTTAGTAAATTACAATAATGTGGGAAGGAAAACAATACAAATACTGCTAAACTATGAACTGTTGATAACTATAATATGAGAGCTAATACAAAACACAACTATCCACGATGACTCCTAATCCCAGACTCCTTGAGGCTGCAGTATCACGTGGTACATCTCTACTGCTACCTGCTGGTTGGAGGTCTGACATTTTAACATACAGAATTGCTCATGCATATCATTACAGTTATCATTTTTTTAAATTAAGGGGCAATTTAGCATGGCCAATGCACCTACCATACTCATCTTTGGGTTGTGGGGCTGAGACCCATGCAGACATGCAAGCTTTTAACACAGAGGGTAGTGGGTGCCTGGAACTCGCTACCGGAGGAGGTGGTGGAAGCAGGGACGATAGTGACATTTAAGGGGCATCTTGACAAATACATGAAGAGGATGGGAATAGAGGGATACGGACCCAGGAAGTGTAGAAGATTGTAGTTTAGTCGGACAACATGGTCGGCACGGGCTTGGAGGGCCGAAGGGCCTGTTCCTGTGCTGTACATTTCTTTGTTCTTTGTTCTTTGTTGACACGAGAACAGTGACCCAGGACCGGGGTCGAACCCGGGTCCTCGGCTCCATGAGGCAGTAGTGCTAACCACTGTGCCACCATGCCGTACATACGTTATCATTCATAACTATAAAAATCTCATGAAAATATTGGTAGAATTTTTAGGAATGTTGCCTGTCATGATATTCAAACACACACATCATGATAGATAGACCAACAGACCAATTAGCACACATAACATGACAGCCAATCACAGACAAGAGCAGACACAGTATAAGACAAGAAACACGACACCATGTGGACAATCCATCTGGAGACAAGGACAAGGAAAGGACCTGATTAACAAGACACTCACATGGTCACCACTGAGTACCAAGACAGATCTGTAAATAACAAGTTGGAATAAAACTTTGTTGCACCAATCGCAACCGTGTTGGTTCATCTGTACCTCAGAGCACCCAACACCACATGATACCAGTGAGTGGATCGATACCTGCCGGCAAATCTGCCATCCTGAGCCATGGACACCCACAACAAACCGCAGCCGTTGCAAGTCGCTGGGAACCTGGGCACCAATTGGAAGCTCTTCAAGCAGCGATTCGAACTGTTCATGCGAGCCAACGATAAACAGAGTGCCTCGAACGAAACAAAGATTGCCATGCTCCTCACTACCGCAGGTCAGCACGCCATCGATGTATACAACTCCTTGGTGTTCGCGGAAGACGAGAACAAATCTAAATATGACATGGTCCTCCTCAAGCTCGACCAGCACTTCAACGTTGAGGTCAATGAAAGCTTTGAGAGGTATATCTTTCAGCAACGCCTGCAAGGTAAGGATGAGCTCTTTCAACCCTTTCTGACGCACCTCCGCATACTCGCGCAGTCCTGCGGTTACGGCACCACCTCAGAGTCAATGATCCGGGATCAGATCGTTTTTGGCGTTGCCTCCAGTGGCCTACGCCAGCAGCTTCTTAAAATTAAAGGCCTGACCTTAGCATCTGCAGTGGAAGCCTGTGTCCTGCATGAAAATGCGACCAGCCGCTTTGCCCAATTTCAGGCGACCAAATCGGCACGGAGAGGGTCCCAAGCGATCGAATCGGCAAGCCAGGCCGCCCACGAGGCCGAACGCATCCAGGCAATCGAGTTTCTCCCGGCCCGCGGCCCGGACGAGGGCGGCCGTTTTGCGCGCTTTATGAGGTCTCCCGTGTTTGTGCGCGCCAAAATCAACGGCAACATTGAGGGACGCACTGCGCAGGCGCGCCCGACGCAAGACCGAACTGCGCATGCGCAGTGGCGTAACGAACGCCATGACGTCATGACGTGCGGCAACTGTGGAGCTGCACATTTAAAAGGGCAATGTCCTGCAAAAACCCGACAATGCCTACGCTGTGGCAGGATGGGCCACTACGCTGCCTACTGTCGAGCGGTTCAACCGATGGATCCTCCACATCTCCGACAACCTCGCAGACACGTGCTAACCATCCAGCCTCCACATCAGGACATCCAACCCAACGACACAGATGGCCAAGACGCCTTCCGAGTTGCGGTCATTGATGTGAACCGGGTCAACATCATCAATCCGGCCGATGAATGGAGTGCCACCCTGACGGTCAACCGATGACTTTCCGCCTGGACACTGGCGCATCCGCCAACCTCATAGCATGGTCAGCATTCTATGCCATGAAGGTCAGACCACCAATTCAGCCATCCCGGTGCAAGATGGTCGACTACAACGGGAACCGTTCTCCCGGACATGGGATCCTGCCAGCTCCAGGTGACACACAGAACACACACGGCCACACTCTCGTTCGAAATAGTTGGCTCAGCGAAGGACTCCTTGCTGGGCACACAGGCATGTAAGGCTCTCCACCTTGTACAACGAATTCTGTCTCTCTCTCCAGACGACACATCTGACTTCCCGGATGCTGAGTTCAACGCACAGCTCCAATCGCTCCTCGTCCACAACCAGGAGGCATTCGAAGGCATGGGAACACTGCCATACACATACAGAATTCGCCTCAAACCATATTGCCTTATAAATTTTGATCTCTACAAAGCAGCTTAGTAATCACGTCTTTGATGTAAATTACACCAACCAAATCTCAGAAAAATGGCAAGGGTGAAATCTATTTACCATCAGAATGCATATGATCAATAGTAAAATTGGTGATTCATAGAGTCGACAACTAAATTAGACATGTACATATGTCAAACTGTGTGGTATATGTAGTGGAAATTAATTATATTCCGAGACACATTCTTGGTTCTTTTCAAGTGTGGCATCAAAATATATAATACATCACTAATTTCCCCATTCTCCTGCAAGTATAATTGCTGCTGTGTTGGCCCTGACGTAGTGAATTGTTCAAGAGTGCAATTACAGGCTATAGAAGACTGTAAACATTCCCATTGTGGGCTATATTTACCAGGCACATTATAAGTAAGAAATTGGCCACAGATTAAGCTGACTGTTCATTGAACACACAATGAATAATAATGACCTTGAATGCAACTTCCCAAGTCTGAGAGCAGAGTATTGGGGCACTAGATATTAAACCACTGAGTTTGCACTCGGCAGCTTACATTGTTTATTTTAAATTTTTAAATGTAATTTTAAGACATTTTAACTAAATATAGTTTCAGTAAGTAACAGCAGTACACTTTTTTGACGGATATACAAGAATAAATATTGGGTGGGATTTAGTGAGCCTGTGAACCAAGGGCGGAACTCCTGTCATGGCGATAAAACTTGCCCTCCCCGTAACGTAATCAGCTTCATGCCCACAAAGGACGTGACCTGAATTGCATAAATGTTAATGCATTACAAGTGTGGTGTTGGGCGTTCTGACACACAGATGAGCCAACACAGTCGTATTTGGTACAACGCTGTTTTATTCAAACTTACTATCTATAGTTTTGTCTTGATACTCTGCACGTGGGGACTCCCTGTCTGTGATGTTAAAACAGGTCTTGTCGTTGTCCTTGTCCCCAGATCTACTGCCCACCAGGTGTTGTGTTTGTCCTTTTATACAGTCCCTGTCTTTGTCTGTGATTGGTTGTGGTGTTGTGTGTTCTGATTTGTCTGTTGGTGTGATTATCATGATGTGTGTGTTTGAATATCATGACATCCACCCTTTTTACAAAGATATGTGCCTACGTGGTTATAAATATAATCGTGTCGTGAGTGCATCTAAGAGTGTGTGTGTGTGTGTGTTGTGTACAGCGTGTGTAGATGACGTAACTATTTACATGGGGCGATGTCGGGTGCGTCATGCGAACGAGGTTGTACCATAACAAAACATGAATGCGGAAAAAAAACTTTGAATAGTGGTCCGGTCAAACGATATCTGGAACGATAAACAACAACAGGTTATAATACAGTAGTGTTTAACTTTTTAAACATATGAACAGTGTTATAAGTCCAGTCTAATGGGTGTGCGACGAATTCAGGTTGACCGCCTCAAGGGTGGGTCAAGAACCACCGGCTGATGTGCAAGCCTGGCCATGGGTGGCGATGGAAGGGGCGTGATCTGCGGCAGCTCCACGAAGTCATCCCTGGAAGCCTGTTGAGGATCCGGTGTGTGTGTACAGTGTGGCTGCGAGCGTGGAAGTCGGCGAAGGGCGCGCTGATTGCGGCGACGCACTGAACCATCCGGCATACGTATCAGGGACGAGCGGGGAGCCACACGGCGGAGAACGTCGGCCGGTGCTGACCAGCCACCATGCGGTAGATGGATGCGTACTTTGTCTCCGGAGGACAGGGGGGGCAGGTCCGTCGCTCGTGTGTCGTACTGACTTTTCTGACGATCACGTTGCATTTGCATCTTACGAAGAACCGCATAATGATCCGTTGTTGGTGCCAGGATGGATGGCACCGTCGTCCTGAGGGAGCGACTCATCAGGAGCTGTGCTGGCGAGAGACCCGTGGCTAGCGGGGCTGATCGATAGGCCAGCAAGGCGAGGTTAAAGTCCGATCCGGCAGCAGCCGCCTTGCAGAGGAGCCGCTTGGCAATGTGAACGCCCTTCTCTGCCTTCCCATTCGACTGTGGATGTAGAGGGCTGGACGTCACATGAGTGAAACCATATGCTGCGGCAAAGGACGACCATTCACGGCTGGCGAAACAGGGTCCATTGTCCGACATGACAGTCATTGGAATGCCATGGCAAGCAAATGTTTCCTTGCAGGCCCCAATGACTGCGGACGACGTCAGATCATGTAGAGGTATGACTTCCGGGTAATTGGAAAAGTAATCTATAATAATGATGTCATCTCTGCCGAGCGCGTGAAATAGGTCAACACCCACCTTCGCCCAGGGGGACGTCACCATCTCGTGTGGTAGAAGCGTCTGCGGAGGTTGCGCCGGCTGAAACCTCTGACAGGTTGTGCAATTGAGCACCATGTTGGCTATGTCTTCATTAATACCCGGCCAATATACCGCCTCTCGGGCCCTCCGTCTGCATTTCTCGATTCCCAAGTGGCCTTCGTGTAGTTGATTAAGAATCATCTGGCGCATGCTGTGCGGAATGATAATCCTGTCTAACTTCATAAGGACCCCGTCAATGTTGGTAAGGTTATCTCGCACATTATAAAACTGCGGGCACTGCCCTTTGAGCCACCCTTCCGCCATGTGGCGCATCACTCGCTGTAGAAGGGGGTCAGTCGCTGTCTCTGCGCGTATGCGGGCCAGACTTGGGTCGTCAGC
This sequence comes from Scyliorhinus torazame, assembly GCF_047496885.1. Lineage (NCBI taxonomy): Eukaryota > Metazoa > Chordata > Chondrichthyes > Carcharhiniformes > Scyliorhinidae > Scyliorhinus > Scyliorhinus torazame. The sequence continues at coordinate 92,670,570 of NC_092721.1, forward strand.
CGGCAGATTTGCTGCTGTCAGAGTAACGTGTGCCTCAATTTGACATACGAACCCCTCCGCATCTGGTGATGTACTCACTGCTCGGGAGAGCGTGTCTGCCACGATGAGATCCTTCCCCGGAGTGTAGATCAGTTCGAAATCATACCTCCTGAGTTTAAGTAAGATGCGCTGGAGGCGAGGGGTCATGTCGTTCAGGTCCTTGTTTATTATGTTGACCAGGGGGCGGTGGTCAGTCTCGACCGTGAATCGTGGAAGACCATACACATAGTCGTGGAACTTGTCCAATCCAGTTAACAAGCCCAGGCATTCTTTTTCTATTTGCACGTAGCGCTGTTCCGTAGGGGTCATGGCTCGTGAAGCATATGCAATCGGGGCCTATGACGACGTGCTATCTTTCTGCAAGAGTACTGCTCCAATACCAGATTGGCTGGCATCCGTTGAGATTTTTGTGGGGCGAGCCGTGTCAAAGAACGCCAACACTGGTGCCGTGACCAGTTTGTGCTTGAGCTCCTCCCATTCCAGCTGGTGCGATTGTTGCCATTGGAATTCTGTTGATTTCTTCACGAGATGGCGCATAGCCGTTGTATGAGAAGCAAGGTTGGGAATGAACTTCCCAAGGAAGTTGACCATGCCCAAGAATCTTAGGACAGCCTTCTTGTCAGCCGGCCGTGGCATGGCTGTGATGGCGCTAATTTTGTCTGAATCGGGACGGACCCCTGATTGTGAGATGTGGTCCCCGAGGAACTTCAGCTCAGTCTGGCCAAAAGCACACATTTGTGCGGTTGAGACGCAGGCCATTTTGTCGTATGCGGGCGAAGACACGTCGTAGACGATGCATGTGCTCCTGCGGAGTGGTGGACCAAATGATGATATCGTCCACATATACACGTACCCCTTCGATGCCTTCCATCATCTGCTCCATGATTCGGTGGAAAACCTCAGATGCCGAGATGATGCCAAATGGCATCCGGTTGTAGCAGAATCTGCCGAAAGGGGTGTTAAACGTGCATAGCCTTCGGCTGGCCGGGTCCAATTGGATCTGCCAAAATCCTTTGGACGCATCCAGTTTGGTAAATATTTTGGCTTGGGCCATCTCGTTGGTGATTATCTCTCATTTGGGGATGGGATAGTGTTCCCGCATAATGTTGTTATTTAGATCTTTAGGATCTATGCATATGCGGATCTCGCCAGAGGGCTTTTTTACACAGACCATGGAGCTGACCCATGGCGTGGGCTCCGTGACCCTGGATAGGACCCCTTGGTCCTGAAGAACCTGCAGCTGCAACTTGAGGCGGTCTTTGAGTGGCGCAGGAACCCTGCGAGGTGCGTGAACGACCGGGATGGCGTCCAGTTTGAGGCGAATCTTGTAAGTGTATGGCAATGTCCCCATGCCTTCAAATACCTCCTGGTTGTGAGCAAGGAGGGAATGGAGATTTGCGTGGAACTCAGCATCCGGGAAGTCGGATATCTCATCTGGAGAGAGAGACATAATGCGCTGTACCAGGTGAAGGACCTTACACGTCTGTGCGCCCAGTAACAAATCTTTTGATGAGCCAACAACTTCGAAGGGGAGTGTGGCCGTGTGCGTTTTGTGAGTTATCTGTAGCTGGCAAGAACCATGGACGGGATGACGTTCCCGTTATAATCAACCATCTTGAGCCGAGATGGCGTGATGGGTGGTTTGACCTTCATGGCCTGGAATGCAGAATATGCAATCAGGTTGGCGGATGCGCCGGTGTCCAGACGGAAGGTGACGTGCGATCGGTTGACCGTTAGGGTGGCACTCCACTCATCGGCCGGATTGATGGCATTGACCCTGTTTACATTGATGACGGAAACCCGGAAGGCATCCTGGTCACCTGCACCATTTAGCTGGAAGTCTTGATGTGTGGGCTGGACGGTCCTGACGTGTCTGCGAGGTTGTCGGAGATGTGTAGGATCCATGGGTTGAGCCGCACGACAGTAGGCAGCATAGTGGCCCATCTTGCCACATCGGAGGCACTGTCGGTTTTTAGCAGGACATTGCCCTTTTAAGTGTACAGCTCCACAGTTGCCGCACGTCATGACGTCACGGCGTTCGTTGCACCACTGCGCATGCGCAGTGCGATCTTGCATTGGATGCGCAGTGCGATCTTGCCTCGATGTTGCCGTTGGTTTTGGCGCGCACAAGCGCGGGAGACCGCGAAAAGCGCGGGAAGCGGCCGCTCTCGTCGGGGCCGCGGGTCAGGAGATAATCGATGGCCTGGATGCGTTCGGCGTCGTGGGCGGCTTGGCTTGCCGATTCGACGGCTGGGGACCCCCTCCGTGCCAATTCGGAAGCCTGAAATTGGGCAAAACGGCTGGTTGCATTCTCGTGGAGGACACAGGCCTCCACTGCAGACGCTAAGGTGAGGCTTTTTATTTTAAGAAGCTGCTGGCGTAGGCCACTGGAGGCAATGGCAAAAACAATCTGGTCCCTGATCATGGACTCTGAGGTGTTGCCATAACCGCAGGACTGCGCTAGAATTCGGAGGTGCATCAAAAAGGGTTGAAAAAGCTGCTCCTTACCTTGCAGGCGTTGCTGAAAGAGATATCTTTCAAAACTTTCATTCACTTCAACATTAAAGTGCTGGTCTAGCTTGAGGATGACTGTGTCATACTTGGATTGGTTTTCGTCTTCTTCGAACACCAGTGAGTTGAAGACTGTGATGAACGGTTACTGCCTTATCATCATGTAAGGTGATGTCCCCTTTAAGACCAGGCTTGGAACCCTGGGGACTCCGCCTCTGGCTCCGCCCATCTGGGAGCCATACATAAAGGCCTGCCTCATGGTCTGTATAGCAGTCAGCTCTCGTCCAAATCTGTAGCATAGTTATTAGCCTAATAAAGCCTTCTTTACAGTTTAATCTCTAAGCATCATTATTGAGGGTACCTCAATTTATTAGGCTAAACTAGATTCAGGATGGCCGCAGGCCTAAAACCAGAGAAGCTCAATCTGGAAGCACGAACGCCGGAGGCAAAGGAAATTTTTAAATACTGGCTGCGGTGCTTCGAGGCCTACCTGGACTCCGCAGAGACTCCCATCCTGGGGCCACGCAAGCTGCATCTACTCCACGCCCGGGTGAGTCACAGAATCTCCGCCACGCTCGAAAAGGCGACGATTTATGAGGAAGCGATTGAGTTGCTCCGCAAGCGGTTTGTCAAACCCGTCAATGAGGTGCACGCCCGGCATCTACTCTCTACCTGCCGGCAGCGCTCAGGGGAATCGCTCGACGAGTTTGTTGAGAAACTCACCGCGCTGGCCAGGGACTGTGTCCATCAGGATGTGACAGGGGAAGTCCACATGAACCTGCACATCAGAGATTCTTTCGTGTCCGGCATCCGCTCAACCTACATCCGGCAGAGACTGCTCGAAAACGGGGCAAAAGAACTCCAGGAGACACTAACGCTCGCCTCCTCGCTGGAGGTGGCCCGACATAACTTGGGTACGTACCCCGCGGACTCTGCCAGCCCCCCCCGGACTTCCTCAGACTCGCCCGTATTACAGGCCAGCGCCACGTGGTGACCCGCTCACCATGGGGGCACACCTTGCTACTTCTGCGGGCAGGGCCAGCACCCACGCCCACGCTGCCCAGCCCGCTCCGCGATCTGCAGCGACTGCGGGAAGAAAGGGCACTTTGCGAGGGTCTGCCTGGCCAGACCCAGGAGCCAGAAAAACAAAGAACAGCCGGCCCGAAAATCAGGCTCTCAGGCCCGCAGGCCTCGCAATGCTGCTGTGCACCGACCCGACACGTCCTCTTCAGACGCGTCATCAGCCTCGTGCGAATCATGGGAGCGGCCATCTGGTCGGCGGCCATCTTCTCGACCCGACACGTGCGACCAACGGCAGCGGCCATTTTACGACTCCGACTACCCGCGACTGGATGCGATCACCCTCGATCAAACTCGGCCAAAACACCTGCAGAACTCCATGATGCAGGTCCAGGTCAACGGGCATGACACTGCATGCCTCTTCGACTCCGGGAGCACGGAGAGCTTTATCCAACCTGAAACGGTAGGCGCTGCTCCCTACGCACCCATCCCACATCCCAAACCATAGCCCTCGCATCTGGGTCCCACTCGGTACAAATCACGGGGTACTGTATTGCGGATCTCTCGATCCAGGGTGCCAAATACACCCGTTTCAAATTTTATATCCTCCCTCACCTCTGTGCCCCCCTGCTGCTTGGACTGGATTTCCAGTGCAGCCACCGAATCCTGACACTGAAGTTCGGCGGACCCTTGCCCCCCCTCACGGTGTGCTGCCTTGCGACACTGAAAGTCGCACCCCCCTCGCTATTCGCTAACCTCACTCCCGACTGTAAGCCCGTCGCCACCAGGAGCCGGCGCTACAGTGCCCAAGATATGGCTTTTATCAAGTCAGAGGTCCAGTGTTTACTGGGAGAGGGGGTCATCGAGGCTAGCAACAGCCCTTGGAGAGTGTAAGTGGTGGTAGTCCGGTCCGGGGAGAAGAAACGGATGGTCGTGGATTATAGCCAGACCATAAACCGATTCACGCAGCTTGATGCGTACCCCCTTCCTCGCATCGCGGAAATGGTAAATCGGATCGCCCAATACCGAGTCTTTTCCACGGTCAACCTCAAATCTGCCTACCACCAGCTCCCCATCCGACCAAAAGACCGCCTCTATACTGCCTTTGAAGCAGCCGGCCGGCTCTTCCACTTCCTCAGGGTCCCCTTTGGTGTCACAAATGAGGTCTCCGTCTTTCAAAGGGCGATGGGCCAAATGGTGGACCAGTACGGTTTGCGGGCTACATACCCGTACTTGGACAATGTCACCATCTGCGGCCATGATCAGCAGGACCATGACGCTAACCTCAAAAAGTTCCTCCAGACCGCCCGAGCCCTTAACCTGACCTATAATGAGGGCAAATGCGTTTTCCACACCACCCGGCTGGCCATCCTCGGCTATGTCGTGGAAGACGGGGTCCTAGGTACCGACCCCGACCGCATGCGCCCCCTTAAGGAACTCCCTCTCCCCCGCAGCCTCAAGGCCCTCAAACGGTGCTTGGGGCTTTTCTCCTATTACGCCCAGTGGGTCCCCAAGTATGCGGACAAAGCCCGCCCACTCCTAAAGACCACCACTTTTCCCCTCTCGGCTGAGGCTCAATTGGCCTTCAACCGCATCAAGGCCGACACCATCAAGGCCGCCATGCACGCGGTGGACGAAACCATCCCTTTCCAGGTAGAGAGCGATGCATCAGACATCGCCCTGGCTGCTACCCTCAATCAAGGAGGCAGACCAGTAGCGTTCTTCACCCGAACCCTCGCCGCCTCCGAGATTCGACACTCTGCAGTCGAAAAGGAGGCACAAGCCATTGTGGAGGCTGTGCGGTGCTGGAGACACTACCTCGCCGGTAGGAGGTTTACCCTCGTCACCGACCAACGGTCGGTCGCCTATATGTTCGATAACACGCAACGGGGCAAAATAAAAAACGATAAAATTTTGAGTTGGAGGATCGAACTCTCCACCTACTCGTACGATATCAAGTATCGTCCACGGGAACTCAACGAGCCCCCAGATGCCCTGTCCCGCGGCACATGCGCCAACGCGCAGGAGGACCGCCTGCAAGCCATCCACAATGACCTCTGCCACCCGGGGGTTACCCGGCTCGTCCATTTCATCAAGTCCCGCAACCTACCTTACTCAATAAGGAGGTCAAGGCCATGGTCAGGGCCTGCCAGGTCTGTGCGGAGTGCAAACCGCACTTCTATCGGCCAGACAAGGTTCGGCTCGTGAAGGCCTCGGGCCCCTTTGAGCGACTGAGCGTGGACTTCAAGGGGCCCCTCCCGTCCACCAACCGTTATGCCTATTTCCTCACCGTGATCGATGAGTTCTCCCGTTTCCCATTCGACATTCCCTGCACCGACATGACCTCAGCCACGGTGATTAAGGCACTGCACAGCATCTTCACCCTGTTCGGTTTCCCTGCTTATATCCACAGCGACCGGGGTACATCGTTCATGAGCGATGAACTGCGTCAGTATCTGCTCAGCAAATGCATCGCCTCGAGCAGAACGACCAGCTATAACCCACGGGGAAACGGGCAGGTGGAGAGGGAGAACGCGACCGTGTGGAAGGCTGTCCTTCTGGCCCTGCGGTCGAGAAATCTCCCAACCACCCGCTGGCAGGAGGTCCTACCCGATGCCCTACACTCCATTAGGTCACTCCTCTGCACGGCCACAAATGAGACCCCTCATGAGCAATTGTTTCTCTTCCCCAGGAAGTCTACCTCCGGGGTCTCGCTTCCACCTTGGCTGACAGCTCCGGGACCTGTTCTTCTCCGGAGGCACGCGAGGAGCCATAAAACGGACCCCCTAGTTGAAAAGGTCCGACTGCTCCACGCCAACCCCAGTTACGCCTACGTGGAGTACTCCGACGGCAGGCAAGATACGGTTTCCCTCCGGGATCTGGCGCCCGCTGGATCCTCCACCACAGACCCCCTTCCCGCGCCGCTCCCCTGCAGGACCCGTCGCCCCCTACAACACACCCCCTTCCGGCCCTACCACCCGTTGGTGAGCTCCTACCGTGCGCCCCCGCTTGCTCCCCGGCTCCGCTACCCCCGGCCCTGCCTAGTTCCTCTGCCCCGACCCGGACCGAAGCTCCGACCGCTGTGCTCCCGGATGTGCCCTCAACCGGGACGTCCATGCCCGCCGCACCACCGCCCGAACTGAGGAGATCGAGGCGGATGATCCGGCCGCCGAGACGGATGGACCTATGATGGCACTTCACCCCCGCCGGACTCCTTTTTAAACAGGGGGTGAATGTGATGAACGGTTACTGCCTTATCATCATGTAAGGTGATGTCCCCTTTAAGACCAGGCTTGGAACCCTGGGGACTCAGCCTCTGGCTCCGCCCATCTGGGAGCCATACATAAAGGCCTGCCTCATGATCTGTATAGCAGTCAGCTCTCGTCCAAATCTGTAGCATAGTTATTAGCCTAATAAAGCCTTCTTTACAGTTTAATCTCTAAGCATCATTATTGAGGGTACCTCAAAGACATCTATCGCGTGCTGACCTGCGTAGGAGAGGAGCATTGCAATCTTTGTTTCGTCCGAGGCACTCGGTTTCTTGTTGGCTCGGATGTACAGGTCGAATCGCTGCTCGAAGAGCTTCCAATTGGTACCAAGTTTCCCCGCCACTTGCAACGGCTGCGGTTTATTGGTGAGGTCCATGTCCAGAATGGCAGGTTAGTCGGCAGGTATCGATCCACTCCTGTACCATGTGGTGTTGGGCGTTCTGACACACAGATGAGCCAACACAGTCGTATTTGGTACAATGCTGTTTTATTCAAACTTACTATCTATAGTTTTGTCTTGATACTCTGCACGTGGGGACTCCCTGTCTGTGATGTTAAAACAGGTCTTGTCGTTGTCCTTGTCCCCAGATCTACTGCCCACCAGGTGTTGTGTTTGTCCTTTTATCCTGTCTTTGTCTGTGATTGGTTGTGGTGTTGTGTGTTCTAATTTGTCTGTTGGTGTGTCTGTCATGATGTGTGTGTTTGAATATCATGACAATAAGGTTAAAGTCGAATCTCCAGGCCTCATCCAATTTTCCCACCCAACAGGCATGATATCATGTGGGCGTGAATTACTGCTGCTTTTTAAAAACAGGAACCAGGCGCCATGACCTCCGAGAGGGAGGAAGGAGGTGAGCACCCCTCTCCACTTCATACCAGCGAGTCGAGGGAGCCAGAATCCACTTGCCAGCTCCAGGGCAGGAGGAGGAAAGGGTTTTTGGGGGCCTCTAGGATGGGGGTAATAACTGGTGTGTGTTGCCCTGAAGCCTGCTGCCTGTGTCATTTAAACATTTTTTTAGAGCACTGTGTCAGTCTGCTGCCTGTGTTGTTAGTAACGTTTAATGGAGCGCTCAGTTCGTCAGTTGTCAGTGACATGAGGTTGTGGGGGTCTGTGTGATGAGACTGAAGGAGGTGCGCTGAATGGGCTGGATGAGACCCCAAAAGAGAAGACAATATGGTGCCCAGCCTGGGTGATGGAGGGGACTGTGGGGTAGGGTGGGGGCAATCGTTAAAAATGAATGGGTGTTTGTCCTGGAGACAAAATGTAAAGGCATGATAGCAATGAGGGGCTGGATTCCTCATTTGGGAGACTAAAGGTGGGATATTTTAGCCGTGCCCACCCGGCGATCGGAAATTCCTGCCCGAGGCCAATGGACATTTATGTGGCCCCCGTTGCGTCCATGGCGATCATGCGGCAGGCACAGAGGAATAAATCAGCCCTAAGTGTTCCCACTGGAACTGAATTGCGCTTTTTGAACAAAATGCAGGCAAAGTGGCCAGCACTCTGTGCATGTGAATTGCAAACAATTCCCAGTCCCTCTGGCACCTAGCCCCCACCCCCACCCCTGATTTCGGGAGTCTGAAGTGGATCAACTGCTGGATGCCATAGAGGGGAGACTCTTTCCCAGAGAGCCTCAAAGAGAGATTCAAGCCCGCCCTCCTAAACAGCACATGAGAGGAGGTGGCAGAGGCAGTGCTGCCAGCATCAACAGGACCTGCACACAATGCCGGAGGAAGATCAATAACCTTTTTGGGCAACTCCAGTGAGACACTTCGGTGCACCTGTCATTACTCCAGTCCCATTCTCCTCACATCTGCTCCCAATTCCCTAGAGGCCAACAACACCCCACCTGCCTGCATGTCCCTCACATCCCACCCTCCACCAAACCTCAAGGGCTTTGCACACACATGCAACCAGCCACAGACCCCCTCATAGAACTCACCTCCCAAAGCCTCACTGTGTCTTTTCTGTGTCCTCAAGGATACGGTGACCCAAAATGGGTGTGATTCTCCGGCATCGTTACATTCTCGCCCGAGCAAAACAAGGCCGGTGAATTGCGGGAGTAGCCGAAAACGAGAAGCGTGCCAGGCGGCAAACAGTTTGCAATGCAACTGGCCCACTCCCGTCGGCAAAATCAGGATCTTGCCGTAGCGTAGCGAGGAACAAATTATCACCACTTAAATCTTATTTCCATACAATTAATGAGAGCCACCCCATATCCAATATCCTCACGTCATTCATCGTCCTCCACAGCAAGCGGTCATGCTGCCACCGATTAGTACTCTATTTGAAAAACATTGGTGGATCCTCTGCACCCCAATGCCGAAATTGCGGCCGACGCCGGGGCAGAGAATCCATTTCCTCGCACGGAATCGAGACCAGCGGCGGTTCCCCGATTCTGTGGGCCCCGAAAAGCGCCAAACTTGGAGAGTACGCCGCGCCGCCCAGCACCTACCTGGGGTCACTGCTCTAGGCCCGCTCTGCCATTCTCCGCCCCGAATGGCCGAAACACCAATGGCGTGGATCTAATGTGGTCCTGCCGGTCGGGATACTAGTGTGGCGGCTGTGGACTCAGTCTGCGACCATCCTGGTTGGGGGTGGGCCGATCGGAGGGCAGGGGGCCCTAATGCGTGGCCGGGCAATGTTTGGATGGGTGGTCAGGGTCGGGCGCGCGGACGATCAGGGGGTCTATTGTTAGTGTCCAGCTCCGCGGTCCGAGTCTGCCATGGAGCACGGCGCGGCCGCTGGAGGCCGCCGCCGTGCGCATGCGCGGTCTCCGACCCGAAAGTGCGGGAGCCTGTGTCTGCAGCAAAAGCGGTTAGATTTATGCCAGGTCCCTATTAGCCCCCTACAGGGCTAGGAATATGTGGCCCTTTCACGCCAGTTTTTCTGGCATGAAAATCCACAATTTTGACGCCGGCGTGGGGACATAGTCCCAAAAACATAGATTCCAGCCCATTAACCTGGTGGAAGGGCTTCTGTGGGGAGCCGAGGAGGTGAGTAGCCATCGTTGCTCAGAGGCAAAGAGCCCAGGGGTGCTAGACGTGCCACCCCAGTGCTCAGCAGGGGGAGGGGGACCCTCTGCAGGAGTGGGATCCCCTCCGCAGAGGTGGGCTGCCATGGGAGAAACTGGGGGGGGGGGGAAACTGCGTGTGGTACCACCATGCCAACCCTAGTGTCATGTGTATCTGTTCCAGGGCAACCCTTGTCGCTGCCCATCAGCCCCACCGACCTTCCATAACCCACATCGACTGCTGAGGCCTCAGACCGTGTGGTAGAAGGCTATTGCAAATAGGGACAAAGGGTCATCTGGACTCAAAACATTAGCTCTTTTCTCTCCCTACAGATGCTGCCAGACCTGCTGAGATTTTCCAGCATTTTCTCTTTTGGTTTCAGATTCCAGCATCCACAGTATTTTGCTTTTATTTTATTGCTAATAGGGATTAGGTTATTGTGGTTAAGTGAACAATTTACACAACCCAAGTGGATGTGTGGACAGGCCATGTAGCCTGTGCAGCTCATTGCCTAGCATCCCAATCACACCTTGATGCCTGGACACTGTGCTAGAACATTGCAGGAGGCAACACCGCACACACAGCAGCCAACATCCATGGGCCGGGTAGCCACCCAGCACCCCCTCCTCCCGATAGGTGGGCATAGGGCCCTGGGATTCACTTTGGGATGGAGGACAGCTGGTTCGAGCCCTGGCTGCCCTGCATCGTCTGGGTCAGCCAGACCTGACGGTTCCCATGGCCTGCACCATCATGTCGCCACCCTCAGCGATGCTTCTCAATGACTGGGACATGCTCTGTATTGCCTCAGCCATGCCCACCTGTGACTGGGACGAGCTCCACAGCGTCCCAGCCATTTCCATCTGAGAAATGTCCCGTAGAACCTCATCAAGAATCTCAGCCTGATACTGGGTGACATCCCCCAGCAAGGTGGTCATTCTGCCGAGACCCTCAGCCATGGCAGTCACCGACTGCAGAACGCCTTGGACACCTTCACTGATGGCGCCGACGTCGTGCACCAGGCTCTCCGCTGCGGTCACCACCCTAGTAGTGTTGGCATCAGTGCAACACATTGCCGGTGCCATCTCCTGCGCCCGTAGCCTCTAGACTCCTCCAAGCTGGAGCGTCGCTGACATATCCCTCTGAATATCCCGGCCACACCTCAACATCTCCATCAGCTCCGGGGTGACATCTTCCACAGGCTCAGCATCAGGTTGGGATCCAGCTGGGTCATACGATCCAGCAGACCTCTGACTGCTATCTTGCCTGGGGGTTCCTGCCTCCACCTGATGTACGCCAGCAACTGTGTGGTGCTCGGCAGGCTTTCCCTCAGAAGCCTGACCACTAATATTTCCCACCGAGGAGCGTGTATCTGCGCTGGTGGAAGGTGGGGATTACAGCTGTGCCATGACTATTATGGTGACATCCTCGGAGCTCTCCAACAAGGTATTCTCCTTGGAGACTGGAGAGGGGGCCACTTGGGATGGGCCAGCGTCTGGAGGAGCGTGGGAAAATAGACATGTGGTCAGTGAGAGGGATGAGTCAGTCAGTAAGGCAATAACAACTTACTTTTGACAGGTCTTTTGGCTGGGCCCGGTGGTTCGTCACCTCTGCGGCATCCGCCAGCCTTTGCGTTGGTCACCGCTCTGTCCTTGAAGGTGGTGAGGATTCTTATGTCCTACCACCAGTCTGAACTGTCACCCGGCGATTGTGGGAGAGTGTTTCCTGAGGAGGCAAGAGAGGGCATCAATAGCCACAAGCATGGTTCACAGTGGTTGGATGGGTTGGGGGGTTGAAGGGAGAAGGTGTGAAGGTATGAAGGAAGGTTTGGGGGGTTGAAGGGAGAACGGGGGTGGAGGGAAGGTTGGGGGCCGTATGAAAAGTTGGGGGGTGGATGTTCGCATGGGCGGAAGAGTCTCGGGGGTCAGTGGGCATTGGTGTGTACTCACTTGTGCTGCTCGATATAGATCGTTGATCTCTTTCCGGCACTGGAGACAAGGGGCGTCATTCTCCGACCCCCCGCCGGGTCGGAGAATGGCCGTTGGCCGCCGTGAATCCCGCCCCCGCCCCCGCCGAAGTCTCCGAAGGGAGAAATGTCGGCGGGGCGTTAATGGCGCCGCTGCCGCGGAGAATGTCACGGGTCTGCGCAAGGCAGCCGATTTTCGGCCTGCCGATATTCTCCCTTCCGGATGGGCCGAAGTCCCGTCGACGTGATGACCGTTCACGTCGACGTGAATCAAACCTCCTTTTCATCGGCGTGACCCGGTGCTCCAGGCTCACGCCGACCAGCGAGGAGGTGAGTGACGGCCTGGGGGGTTGGCTCTGGGCAGGAAATGGCGTGGCCGCAGACTGATTGCCTGAGGAGAGGTGTGTCTCGGCTTGTGTGTGTGTGCGGCGGGGGGGGGGGGGGGGGGGGGGGGGGGGGGGGGGGGTGGTTAGAGTAGGTTGGGCTCCAGGGGAGTGCCGGGAGGGGGTCCGTGCCGGGGTGGAGGTTGGGGGGGGGGTCCGTGCCAGGGTGGAGGTTGGGGGTTGGGGAGGGGGTCCGTGCCGGGGTGGAGGTTGGGGAGGGGGTCCGTGCCGGGGTGGAGGTTGGGGGTTGGGGGGGGGGGTCCGTGCTGGGGTGGAGGTTGGGGAGGGGGTCCGTGCCGGGGTGGAGGTTGGGGAGGGGGTCCGTGCCGGGGTGGAGGTTGGGGAGGGGGTCCGTGCCGGGGTGGAGGTTGGGGAGGGGGTCCGTGCCGGGGTGGAGGTTGGGGAGGGGGTCCGTGCCGGGGTGGAGGTTGGGGGGGGGTCCGTGCTGGGGTGGAGGTTGGGGAGGGGGTCCGTGCCGGGATGGAGGTTGGGGGTTGGGGGGGGGTCCGTGCTGGGGTGGAGGTTGGGGAGGGGGTCCGTGCCGGGATGGAGGTTGGGGGTTGGGGGAGGGTCCGTGCTGGGGTGGAGGTTGGGGAGGGGGTCCGTGCCGGGGTGGAGGTTGGGGAGGGGGTCCGTGCCGGGGTGGAGGTTGGGGGGGGGGGGGGAGGGGGTCCGTGCCGGGGTGGAGGTTGGGGGGGGGTGTCCGTGCCGGGGTGGAGGTTGGGGAGGGGGTCCGTGCCGGGGTGGAGGTTGGGGGTTGGGGGGGGGTCCGTGCTGGGGTGGAGGTTGGGGAGGGGGTCCGTGCCGGGATGGAGGTTGGGGGTTGGGGGGGGGTCCGTGCTGGGGTGGAGGTTGGGGAGGGGGTCCGTGCCGGGATGGAGGTTGGGGGTTGGGGGGGGGGGTCCGTGTTGGGGTGTAGGTTGGGGAGGGGGTCCGTGCCGGGGTGGAGGCTGGGGGGGGGGGGTCCGTCCCGGGGTGGAGGTTGGGGGGGGGTCCGTGCCGTGGTGGAGGTTGGGGGTTGGGGAGGGGGTCCGTGCCGGGGTGGAGGTTGGGGGTTGGGGGGGGGGTCCGTGCTGGGGTGGGTGATGGGAGGGCAAATGAGTTGGTCCACCTGGCCAGGTGCCAGCCTCCAACAGTTGGACCCATGCGGTCCACGCCACCTGGCTGGGGGGAGGAGGGGATATGGGCAATGATGACATGTCGTCGTTCCCCTCCCCCCCACCAGGCCGTCATGTTTTCAGGCCATCCAGCGATGTTGGCCGCCGTGGTGGCAGCCGCTCATGTCTATGTTGCCCTGGATGAGGAGGAGGAGGAGGAGGAGGAGGAGGAGCGTGCCAGAGAGGCGGCGCAGGCTGCCGCAGAGGGGCAGGCGGCAGCCGCCCAGGCTAGAGGGACACCTGACCGACAGGACGAGGAGGGGAGGAGGACGTCGCGGCCCCACGGCAACGGAGGCACCTGAGGGCGCCCCGTGTGTACCGGCCCCGGCAGTCATACCAGGACCTCACGGACCGGGAATGCAGGAGGAGACTCCGGATGAGCCGGGAAACCGTGGCACACATCTGCCACCTGCTGGCACACCTGTCACCGCGTGGCACTGGCGGGGGACACCCTCTCCCCGTGTCCGTCAAGGTTACGGTGGCCCTGAACTTTTATGCAACGGGGTCATTCCAGGCACCGAGTGGGGACCTGTCCGGCATATCGCAGACATCGGTGCATCGGTGCATCCGGGCAGTGACAGATGCCCTTTATGCCATGGCGCACCGCTACATCCGCTTCCCCGTGGACCGGGCCAGCCAAGATGCCCGGGCCGTGGGCTTCTCTGCCGTTGCCGGGTTCCCCATGGTCCAGGGCGCGATCGATGTGATGCACGTCGCCGTGCGGCCACCTGCAGAGAACAGGGCCGTGTTCACTAATAGGAAGGGGACCTATTCAATGAACGTACAGGTGGTCTGCGACCACCGCATGATGATCCTGCACGTCTGCGCCCGTCACCCAGGCAGTGTACACGACTCATTCGTGTTGTCGCGGTCATCCATCCCCAGCATGTACGAGGGACGCCATCCCCGGCTGAGGGGCTGGTTGCTGGGCGACAGGGGCTACCCATTGCGATCGTGGCTGATGATGCCTATACGGAGGCCACGCAATGAGGCGGAGAACCGCTACAATGATGCCCATGTAGCGACAAGGGGAGTGATCGAGAGGTGCTTTGGCGTGCTGAAGATGCGTTTCAGGTGCCTGGACCTCTCTGGGGGCGCCCTCCAGTATTGGTCAGATAGGGTCGGCCGCATCATTGTGGTGTGCTGCGTCCTGCACAACATAGACCAGCAGAGGGGCGATGTGCCGCAGGCAGAGGAGGGCGGAGTGGAGGAGCAGCAGGAAGAGGCCCAGTCCTCCCCAGATGAGGGGGATGGGGGCAATGGTCAGGGCAGACGGGGTAGACACAGACGGGTGGCTGTCCACCGTTACCGGCAGGCCCAGCGGGCACGGGACAGACTGATAGACGCCCGCTTCACTGACTAGATGGGCGTGGGAATCGGGTAGGATGGCCACAGACCGCACACCATGACAACAGCCGACCACCCACACCCCCCACCCATCCACCCACCCAGCACCCTCACCCCCCTCCCCAACCCCACACACCCCACCCGCATGCACACCACCCCCCCACCCCCAATTGCCGATCCACCGGCGGCACAACGGGCCGGGCTCACCCAGTTGCGGGTGGACGCGTGTCTATCGCAGGCCATGGAGAATGATGACAACCCGCCTCCGATGAGCTCCTGGCTCTACATCGTTGGACTATGTCTGACCCATGGCCACAGTACCACCATCCACCCGGACCATCCCTGCATGCGGCTGTGACACTGCAGCGCACGGTCCCGTCCTCTGCCCGGGGGATGTTGATGGCGGCCCAGGGGGAAGGGGGCAGACTCACCTGGGGCTGAGGTAAGACCACCCCTCACACACACACTTGCGCTCAACGTACATGACACCCCCGCACACTTTGGACAGAGCACAAAGGCAGCTTCGGTAGGTGTAACATTGACTTTAATAACCAAAGGAGTTCATGCATGTGCCCTAGCGCCTAAAACTCATCTGTGCCCTGCACCCGTGCCAACTTACTCAGTGTCTAATTGTTTGGCCTTACGGGCCCTTTGACTACGTCTACGTGGTTCCCCAGACGGTACAGCAGAACTGGAGGTGGACTCCTGTGATTCCTGCCCTCTGACACTGGATCCCTTTGGCGGCCGTTTCCTGGGGCGTCCTGGCCTAGATGGGCCAGGCTGCGGCCCGGGCGACTGGGATGGCGAGCTGCCAGCCTGTCCTGCCCGTTGCCCACCCGATGCACCTGGGACGGAAGGGGGGGAGTCCGAGGTGTCGCGGTGTACCGGGACCTCCCCTACAGAGGGAGCCGGGACGGACCACACCACCTTCTCCTCCCTCGGGGTGCCCGATGGCCCCCAGGCCTCTACATGGGTGGGGGATGCGAACGTACTGGCCATCCGACGCGCCCCCGACATCTGGCGCTGCCAGTCCTGGAGGCCCGTGCTGGTATCGACAGGGGTCTGCAGGTTTGCAGCCATGGAGCCCAGGGGGTTGTCGAACCCTGTCTGCGACAGTGCAACGCCAGCTCGCACATGGCCACTGGCGCCGATGCCATCAGCGATGGCCTGCTGAGACTGGGCCATGGCCTGCTGAGACTGGGCCATGGCCTGCAGAGACTGGGCCATGGCCTGCAGAGACTGGGCCATGGCCTGCAGAGACTGGGCTATGGCCTGCTGAGACTGGGCCATGGCCTGCTGAGACTGGGCCATGGCCTGCTGAGACTGGGCTATGGCGTGCTGAGACTGGGCTATGGCGTTGAGCGCCTCTGCCATCTGGCGCTGGCACTGGCTCATGGCCTCCTGTGAGAGGGCAGCCATTTCCTGGGCCACAGACGCCGCCTGCACGGAAGGCCCCAGGCCTCGCAAACCGTTCCCCATGTCTGACACCGTCGCACCCATTGCCTCCACCGCGGACGCCACCCGTGCGGTGTCAGCCTGGGTGGCACGCATGACCGGGACAACTCCCAGCTCCTGGACGCGGGTGGACTCCTCCACCTGCGACCGCAGCCGCCGCAAGCCACCCGTCACCCTATTCGCTCGTCTCCGTGTCAGTGGTTGCATCGGATCTATGTGTGGGTGTGGTAACTGCAGGAACCCGGGATCCATCTGGGCGGCAGATGTTCGCTTGGCCTGGGCTGCCCTCCGACCGCCCGGTCCCTCTGCTGCTCTTACCTCCACCTGCTGTACCGGGACGGCTGTGTTGTGCGCACCAGTGAGTGTACCAGACGCCTCATCACTAAAGTGCCCAACCGTGGTGAGTGTTTCTGCGATGGTGGAGGGTGTTGGTGACAGCAGTGGCGTTGTGTCGTGCTCTTCGTCCCACTCTGAGTCCATGGCACTTTGGGGTGGGGGTTCGTCTCCACCCATCCACTCTGAGTCACTGTCCGGTATTTCGTCTTCCCGGGTAGGGGTGTCCTGGGTAGTGCTGTCCCGGGTAGTGCTGTCCCGGGTAGTGCTGTCCCGGGTAGTGCTGTCCCGGGTAGTGGTGTCCCGGGTAGGGGTGTCCTGGGTAGTGGTGTCCCGGGTAGTGGTGTCCCGGGTAGTGGTGTCCCGGGTAGTGGTGTCCCGGGTAGGGGTGTCCTGGATAGTGGTGTCCTGGGTAGTGGTGTCCTGGCTCGGATGTGACGGGGGCCTGTGGCTACCCCCCTCATCGCTGGGTGGTCGCTCCCGCACGTGACGGGGGTGTCGTCTCCCTGTTGCTCCAGGTCTCTCCGTCTCCCGTGGTGTGCGAGGGGCATCCTGCGGGCACGCATGCTGGAGGGTCCGGGTCTCTCCGTCTCCCGTGGTCTCCGAGGGGCATCCTGCGGGCGGTCTGCATCTGCGGGGATGGGTGCCTGGACGTTTGGTCCTGCGATACACAATGAAGCATGCATGGTTAGACATCAGGCAGTGATCAGGTGATACGGGGGAGGGGGATATAGGGGAGGGGGGGAGATGGGGACGGGCTGTTGGTGGCTCACTTGCTCGTGGGGCCCCGACCTCTGCATCAGCAACCTCCCCGTCTTCAGGTCCGCCAGCCAGTTCCAGGGCCCTTTCCTCGTGTACGGTCAGTGGCCTCTCATCAGCGGGCCCTCCTCCAGTCCTCACATGCTCCCTATTGTTGTGTGCGCGCTTCTCCGGGGGGGGGGGGGGGTGGTGGCAGGGGTAAAAGGCAACAGTGTTAGGCAGGTATATGAATGCACGCCATCGGTTGCGCGTGCATTGCAGAGGTTAAGGTTAGGGCTGGATTCACTTGGGGATATGGGGGATATGGGGGAGGGGGGGATATGGGGGAGGGGGGGATATGGGGGAGGGGGAATATGGGGGATATGGGGGAGGGGGGATATGGGGGAGGGGGGATATGGGGAGGGGGGATATGGGGAGGGGGGGGATATGGGGGATATGGGGGAGGGGGGAATATGGGGGATATGGGGGAGGGGGGGATATGGGGGAGGGGGGGATATGGGGGATATGGGGAGGGGGATATGGGGGAAGGGGGGAATATGGGGGATATGGGGAGGGGGGATATGGGGGATATGGGGGAGGGGGGATATGGGGGAGGGGGGGGATATGGGGAGGGGGGAATATGGGGAATATGGGGGATATGGGGGAGGGGGGGATATGGGGGAGGGGGGGATTTGGGGGAGGGGGGATATGGGGGAGGCTCACCCTGCCTGCTCTGACGAGGTCGTTCACCTTCTTGTGGCACTGGGTGCCTGTCCGTGGTGTTAGGGCCACAGCGGTGACGGCCTCTGCCACCTCCCTCCACAGACGCCGGCTGTGGCGTGGGGCAACTCTGCGGCCGTGCCCGGGATACAGGGCGTCCCTCCTCTGCTCCACCGCGTCCAGGAGCGCCTCCACATCGCGTGACTCGAACCTCGGGGCTGAGCGACGGCCAGCCATCCAGTCGGGTGTTGCGGTCGGCTGTTCCGGTCGGGTGGGGGGGAGCTGCGCGGCCTTATGAGCCGTCACGCCGTGCAGCGCGTATGACGCTGCACGGCGTGAACCACTGCGCAAGCGCGGATCCCGTTACGTCGCTGCTAGCCCACTTCGGGCCGCAGAATATCGGCCCATTGTTATGACGTGACGCAAGTGGGATTTGCGCCGTTTTTTGCGCCGATCGGCGGACTTTCCGCCGATAATGGAGAATTTTGCCCCAGATCTCCTGTTCACAGTCCCGGCGCTCACAGCTGCTGCCACCTCGTTCCGGGCAGCACTGGCTGCCCAATGACACAGCTCTACGGGTATGTCCATGACCGGAGGTTGGGTGGGTACCATCATGAAATGCTTCATGAGATCGATCAACGCTAGCCTCCCAGATAGTCCCGATCCATTGCATTTTGCCTACCGCAGCAAACGATCCACAGCAGATGCTATCTCTCTGGCCCTACAATCAACACTCGAACATCTCGACAACAAGAACACCGACATCAGACTGCTGTTCATAGACTACAGCTCCGCCTTCAACACCATTATCCTGACAAGACTAATAACCAAATGTTGCAAACTTGGACTTGACCCCTCCCTGTGCAGCTAGATCCTTGACTTCCTCACCAACAGACCGCAATCTGTCAGGATAGGTAGCAGCACCTCCTTCACATTAGTCCTCAACACCGGGGCCGCACAAGGATAACACACATGACTGTGCGGCACGATTCAACTCCAATTCATTCTGTAAGTTTACAGATGATACAACTGTGGTGGGTCGTATCTCAAACAATGACGCATCAGACTACAGAAGGGAGATTGATCACTTGGTTGCATGGTGTACCGAAAACAACCTCTCTCTAAATGGCGGAAAGACCAAGGAACTGATCATCGACTTCAGGAAGCGTAGAACGACAGCCCCCCCCACCCCTGCCGGCATCAATGGCTCCGAAGTGAAGATGGTCGATAGCTTTAAGTTCCTGCGGGTCAACATCACCAACAGTCTGTCCTGTTCCACTCACGTTGATGCAACTGTCAAGAAAGCCCAACAATGTCTCTACTTCCTATGGAAGTTAAAGAAATTTGGCACGTCTGCATCGACTTTCACAAACTTCTACGGATGTGCCATAGAGGGTGTTATATTTTAAATAATGACTTATCTAAAATATACATATTACTCTTGAATCTACCAGGATGATAAAATGACCAATAGTCTTCTTGTTGAAAGATGAACTATTTAATGAGTAATAAAATAATAAATGGAGCTTATATCAATTGTTGTTTCAAATCAGTCCATTCTGCAGTACGTTTGTCAGTCCATATGAATTCTGTGTTCTTTCTGATCAATTGACGTCGAGAAGTTGTTCTCGCGGATAGATTTGAAATGAACCTTCCTAGAAAGTTGACAAATCCGAGAAAGCGTAAGACAGCCTTCTTGGGCAAAATTCTCCCCCAACGGCACGATGTCCGCCGACTGGCGCCAAAAACGGCGCCAATCAGACGGGCATCGTGCCGGCCCAAAGGTGCGGAATGCTCCGCATCTTTGGGGGCCGAGCCCCAACATTGAGGGGCTAGGCCGGCGCCGGAGGGATTTCCGCCCCGCCAGCTGGCGGAAATGGCGTTTGTTGCCCCGCCAGCTGGCGGAAATGGCGTTTGGGTGCCTCGCCAGCTGGCGCGGAAATGCGGCGCATGCGCGGGAGCGTCAGCGGCCGCCGACAGTTTCCCGCGCATGCGCAGTGGGGAGAGTCTCTTCCGCCTCCGCCATGGTGGAGGCCGTGGCGGAGGCAGAAGGGAAAGTGTGCCCCCACAGCACAGGCTCGCCCGTGGATCGGTGGGCCCCGATCGCGGGCCAGGCCACCGTAGGGGCACCCCCCGGGGTCAGATCGCCCCGCGCACCCCCCAGGACCCCGGAGCCCACCCACGCCGCCTGGTCCCACCGGTAAATACCAGCTTTGATTTACGCCGGCGGGACAGGCAATTTCTGGGCCGGAGAATTGAGCGGGGGGTCCCGCCAACCGACGCGGCCCGATTCCCGCCCCCACCCAATCTCAGGTACTGGAGACTTCGGCGGGGGCGGGATTCACGGCGGCCAACGACCATTCTCCGACCCGGCGGGGTGTCGGAGAATGACACCCCTTATCTTTGGGAATTTGCATTGCCTTGATAGCTTGGACTTTGTCTTTATCTGGTTTAATGCCTTCAGCCGTTATGTTGTCACCTAGGAATTTTAAAGATGAGGCTGCAAACATGCACTTGGCCTTGTTTAACTTTAAACCATAGTTGTCAATTCTCTGGAAAACCTCCTGAAAATGCTTGATATGCTCTTAGGCATTGTTGACCAGACAATTATGTCATCAACATAAACCCAAACTTTTTCTATGTCCTCGGTCAGCTGTTCCATTGTTCTGTGAAACATTTCAGAAGCAGATATGATACCAAAAGGCATCCTATTGAAACAGTACCTTCCAAAAGGTGTATTAAAAGTACAAAGAAGTTTGCTGGAGTCTTCTAACTGCATCTGCCAAAATCCTTGAGACACATCAAGCTTGGTAAATATTTTAGCTTTTGCCATCTCAGCAGTGATATCTTCTTTCTTTGGTACTGGATAATGCTCTCTCTTGATACTTTTATTGAGACCTTTTGGGTCCATACAGATTCTTACTTCACCTTTACACAGACCAGGGAGCTTACCCAGTCAGTAGGTTGACTAACCTTAGAGATTATTCCTTGAGTTTGAAGTCTTGACAATTCAGCTTTCACTCGATCTTTAAGTGGAGCAGGAACACGTCTAGGTGGATGGATCACCGATTTGGCACCCTTTTACAGTTGGATTTTGTACTGAAAAGGTATCGTGCCCATACCTTGAAAAACATTTGGGTATTGCTGTAAGAGCTGCTGAACATCATCACTAAATGCACTTGATTGACATGTATTCATGAAGATTCTCTGTGTGAGTTGCAAATCCTTGCATGCTTGTGCTCCAAGTAATGATGAACGAGTGTCATTGACAATCTCGAACCTTACTTGTTGTTGAATGTCTCTGTTTGTGACACTTAGGTAGCAGGACCCATGTGAAAAAATGGGGTTGCCATTGTAATCATGCAATGAGCATTCTGGAGGAATAATTTCATAATGACTCTTGATCTTGGACAGGTCCTTGGAATTCAAAAGATTAGCCCAGGCGCCAGTATCAAATTTAAAAGTGATTGGAATTGTGTTAACATACACAGTAGCCATCCACTCGTTGTTTACTAGGTTGACGTTTTGTTCTTCCGTTGCTTGAAGATTTTTCTCATAGTCTCAATGAGATAACTTCATTGTTTTAAGATGATCCTTGCTTGCTTGTAGATCATGCTTGATGGACAAATCAACTACACCAACGAAGAAAGTATTTTCTATTGAGACAATCTTGTCACCTTCCATGAAATCTTCTTGAATGTTGATTTCTTCCGTTTTGTCCACAGCTCGTACTTTGAAATACTTTTTGAGTGTAGGAGGAATGTATTTAGCAGTTGATTGACACTGTGAAGCATAATGGTTGAGTTTTCTGACATTTTAAACATAGCTTGCCAAAAGCTGGACAATTCCCCTTTAAGTTGGCGTTACCACATCTGTGACATGTAATTTAATTGTCATCATGACATAATTGTGATGTACACACATGCGCAGATGTCTTCTTGAACGTCTCGCATTTTGGTGCATAGTGCGCATGTTCAGAGCTCGAAAATACTTGCAGAGGATAGCTTCCATTCCTTACAGATTTCTGCTTTGCTTGCGACACCATTTTAATTTTCTCTGCCTCGTGGTAGAGATTCGCGCTTTTTTCCTTTGGATAAAAAGCTAGATACTGGCTTAGAATCATAGAATCATAGAAGTTTACAGCATGGAAACCGGCCCTTCGGCCCAACCAGTCCATGCCGCCCAGTTTTTACCATTAAGCTAGTCCCAGTTGCCCGCACTTGGCCCATAACCCTCTATACCCATCTTACCCATGTAACTATCTAAATGCTTTTTAAAAGACACAATTGTACCCGCCTCTACTACTACCTCTGGCAGCACATTCCAGACACTCACTACCCTCTGAGTGAAGAAATTGCCCCTCTGGGCCCTTCTGAATCTCTCCCCTCTCACCTTAAACCTATGCCCTCTAGTTTTAGACTCCCCTACCTTTGGGAAAAGATGTTGACTATCTACCTTATCTATGCCCCTCATTATTTTATAGACCTCTATAAGATCACCCCTAAGCCTCCTACGCTCCAGGGAAAAAAGTCCCAGTCTATCCAGCCTCTCCTTATAACTCAAACCATCAAGTCCCGGTAACATCCTAGTAAATCTTTTCTGCACTCTTTCTAGTTTAATAATATCCTTTCTATAATAGGGTGACCAGAACTGCACACAGTATTCCAAGTGTGGCCGTACCAATGTCTTGTACAACTTCAACAAGACGTCCCAACTCCTGTATTCAATGTTCTGACCAATGAAACCAAGCATGCCGAATGCCTTCTTCATCACTCTGTCCACCTGCGACTCCACCTTCAAGGAGCTATGAACCTGTACTCCTAGATCTCTTTGTTCTATAACTCTCCCCAACGCCATACCATTAACTGAGTAGGTCCTGGCCTGATTCAATCTGCCAAAATGCATCACCTCACATTTATCTAAATTAAACTCCATCTGCCATTCGTCGGCCCACTGTCCTAATTGTTCAAGATCCCGTTGCAATCCTAGATAACCTTCTTCACTATCCACTGTGCCACCAATCTTGGTGTCATCTGCAAACTTACTAACCATGCCTCCTAAATTCTCATCCAAATCATTAATATAAATCACAAATAACAGTGGACCCAGCACCGATCCCTGAGGCACACCACTGGTCACAGGCCTCCAGTTTGAAAAACAACCCTCTACAACCACCCTCTGTCTTCTGTCGTCCAGCCAATTTTGAATCCAATTGGCAACCTCACCCTGGATCCCGTGAGCTTTAACCTTCTGCAACAACCTACCATGCGGTACCTTGTCAAAGGCTTTGCTAAAGTCCATGTAGACAACGTCTACTGCACTGCCCTCATCTACCTTCTTGGTCACCCCCTCAAAAAACTCAATCAAATTTGTGAGACATGATTTTCCATGCACAAAGCCATGCTGACTGCCCCAAATCAGTCCTTGCCTCTCTAAATGCTTGTAGATCCTGTCTCTCAGAATACCTTCTAGCAACTTACCTACTACAGACGTTAGGCTCACCGGTCTGTAGTTCCCAGGCTTTTCCCTGCTGCCCTTCTTAAACAAGGGCACAACATTCGCCACTCTCCAATCTTCAGGCACCTCACCTGTGGCTGCCGATGATTCAAATATCTCTGTTAGGGGACTCGCAATTTCCTCCCTAGCCTCCCACAACATCCTGGGATACATTTCATCAGGTCCCGGGGATTTATCTACCTTGATGCGCTTTAAGACTTCCAGCACCTCCTCCTCTGTAATATGCACACTTCTCAAGACATCACTATTTATTTCCCTTAGTTTCCTAACATCCATGCCTTTCTCCACCGTGAATACCGATGAGAAATAAGCCTCTAAGCTTCTGGTCTGTTCTGCTACTATACATTTGTTAACTCATTTTGACGAATAAACACTTCTCTGACATTATCATCAAGTATACAATATACCATTTGGTTTCTGACAAGTGAATCATGCAGATTTTCATAGTTACACGTTTTAGCTAAGAGCCTGAGATCCGTGATAAAATTATTCACAGGTTCACCAGTTTTTTGAATTCTCCAATTAAATTTCAATCTCATTTGTCTGCATTTTCCAATGTTCATCAAACTTCGCAATCATTTGATTAAATTTAGTTTTATCTTTACCAGCACTAAAATGAAATGAGTTGAATATTTCGATTGCTTGCTGTCCTGCCAGGGATAGAAATAACGTGATCCTTTTAGCTTCTGGTGCTGCACTTAAATCACTAGCTTCTAGGTAAAGTTTAAATTGTTGCTTGAACAACTTCCAATTTAAATTTAAATTACCAGTGGTCTTTAGATGTCTTGGTGCTTGAACTTGGTCCAGTGATAGGTCGTTTGCGTCAAAGTTTTCAAAGTTGCGATGATTGCTATAGTCGAATAGTTGAATCCATTTGTTCTTTTTTCTTTCTTCTTTTCTATGCTAAGTTTTCGCGGGTCTTTCTTAAAAGATTTCAAACTCGCTGGTACCATGTTATATTTTAAACGCTAGGCAGAAGCAGCCATTACATGCAAAATATGTGGAAACAGGCACCTACCGAGGCAATGTCCAGTTTATGGCAAAATCTGTACAAATGCAAAGGAAAAAATCATTTTGCAAAACAATGTTTCAGAAGCAAAAAAGTTAATGCAGGGAAGTCAATTTATACAATTGATGACATTAATTTGGAAGGCACATTTGTTTGTTGATTGAGTCTCAGATGAAGATAGGGCAAACACAACCAAAAAGAATAAAAAGTTGCCTCAAAGAAAGAAAAGTGATAAAAGTGATACTGGAATAGTGACAAAGGCCAAATTTATCTTTGTTGATAGATCGATCGCTTATCAAGGCCCAGGAGGTGCTTCAGCGGTTCTTCGTCCCTCCGGGTGCTTATGGGCTCCTGGGTTACTCCATGCGATGGAGGGACAGCTGGAGTGAGCTCCAGAAACCAGTCTATTGTTTGGACCATGGTGTTGAAGCCCTCAGCCAAGGTGCTCAGGGACTGAGCCAAGCCTTGGAGTTCGGCAGTATTGGATCTGACATTTTGCCCCAGGCTTTCCACGGAGGCCGCCACCCTTGCAGTGTTGGCATGACTCTCAATCATTGCCGGCAATATCTCTTGGGACAGGAGGCTTTGGAACTCCTCCATTTGGCCTTGTAGTCACAGGAATGCCACTGACAACCTCTCCTGGTATTTCCAGCTCTGCCTCTGCCAAGTGGAGACAAGGAACACTTACCCTTGCTAACTGTTTAAGGTCATTCATCTTCTTCTGACACTGCACTCCCACCATGTTGACCAGGCTGCTGGCACTGACCAGGGCTGCCACTGACTCCCAGGTGGGATTCGTGACAATCTGAAGTTCGATAGTTACCCTTTCTGTCTTCCATGGCATCCAACATTCTGGTGATGGACACCTGGAGCTGACTTCTTAGTTGCCATCATCCTAGTTTGACTGTGAGCAGGTGCTGTGGAGCCATTTAAATGCAGCGGCCTTTGATTGTAGTGCACAGATGACCCTTGGGGTGGACGAATCAGACGCTTGTTGCCTTAGGCATGACATTTTTCATGTGGGGTTATGGGTGTATGGGACGGCAGTTCGTGCTAGCGGCACAGTGCTGCATACTCACCCTGGCCACCTTGAGGAGGTTGTGCAGTTTCTTACGGCACTGTTGGCCGGTGCTGATAGTGTTGCCCATGGCACAGGCCACCTCTGCCACTTGTGCTCAGGCTTGGCGAACAGAGGCGGCTGGCAGCCTCCTTCCCTCCATGGGGTACAGGGTCACCCGCCTCTCCTCCACGGTGTCCATCAGGGTCTCCAATTCTGAGTCGGTGAATCTCAGGGCCGTGCTTCTTGCTGCCACCTTGTTGGGCTGGGATGGTGCATGTGGGGAGTGAAGTGTGTATATGCGGCTGCAGCTTGTCAGTCATGGACCCGGTGGATCCGGCACCCTTTTTCATCGGAATCAATTGTTTTTTATGTGGCACCGGCACTAGCCCCTGAACTGTAGCTGAATCGGTCCAGATGCAGAGCAAGTTTTGCTGTCGTAGAAGTCCACGGCGTCAACACTTCGTCTCAGGAACGGAGAATCTGGCCGCCTTGGTTTGAGGGACTGGGTGGAGTTAGAGAGAGAGAGAGAGAGAGAGAGAGAGAGAGAGAAGGAATGTTGTTTTGAACAGTTACAGGTAGAGGGATTTGGAAATTGATAGAGTAGGTCATGAAGTTTGCCAGCGAGGCAGGCTTTGGAAAACGGTTCAGAACAAATGACGCTACCAGAAGGAAAATTGCATTGTAAATCAAAGTATTGCCTTTGTCTGCCTGTGAAAGATGGCATGAGAGCAGCATGTTCTGTCACAATATTGTTTAATGGGAACTAGTGTGTTAAGGTTAAGAAACTGCATGTAATTTGTTACTGTTAGGGTTGAAGCTTAAAAATGTAAATATTAGGCGTGATTTAGCCATGCTTCGCCCAAAGGTAGCTCGCCGCAGTGCAGCGAAGCCGATAGAAGCCGGGAGATCCTGCTCCCACAATTTACCCGGCTCACAATGCCTCCTATTGTGGATGGGATCACCTTTTAGCAATCTGCATATTAAAGCCAGACAGCTAGTCTCACTTTAATGTGCAGATTCCAGAGTTACCAGAGGCGTGGGATCAATCTCGCATGCCTCGGAGACCTCGGGTGAGAGCTGTTCAATTCTGGTCTCTACAAACAAGGACAAGAACTTGTGGGGGTCTCCCAGGTGATTGGAGGCACCCAAGTGCATGCCCTTTGAGCAGGGTGGAACTCTGGCTCAACTGGTGCCACCTGGATGACAGTTCTGTTGTGCATGCAGCCCTTGAGATGCGGCGATGTCAAGAGCGGGGGATTCAGAAGAACTGGAGGTACCATTGTCTCCCTGATGACAGGCCCTGGGTTGGCCTCCAGCACCTCTCTCTTCCTGACAGTGCCCATAGAACCCTGGGGGTTTCCATGGGATGGAGGAACAGCTGGAGTGAGCTCCAGAGGTTTTTGCGTCACAAGGGTCTGCCAATCCTGGCAGTTCCCCATTGTCTGCACCATGGTGCCAACACCCTCAGCAATGCTCCTCAGTGAGCCATGCTCTGGAGTGCTTCGGCAATGTCCGCCCACGTCTCGGACATGTCCCTCATCGACTGAGACACGATGATGAGGGCCTCAGCCATATTCATCACAGACTGAGCCATGCCTTGGGCACCACCACTCAAGTTGGGCACCACCACTCAAGACGCTGACGTCGTGATCCAGGCTTTCCACTGCGGTCGCCACCTTAGTAGTGTTAGCCTTGGTGCCACACATTGTAGGCATCATCTCCTGCATCGGCTGCCTTTGGAACTCCTCCAATCAGCTATGCACTCACTGGAATGCCGGCGAAATGTCCTCCTGTATCTCGCAGCTGTACCCTATCATCTGCGTGAACTCTGGGATAACCTTGTCCAGAGGATCGGCATCTGACTGGGACTCAGCTGGGTCCTGGGATCCAGCAGATCTCCGACTGCTGACTCCCTTGGATGTTCCTGCTCCACCCGATGTGCATCAGCAACTGTGTGGTGCTCACCACATTGTGCTCCAGCCGCCTGTCCATGAAAGTTACCCACCAAAGTGCGCTGGTGCAAGGTGTGGGCGATAGCTGTGATGTCTCGATGCTGATCTGCTCAGAACTCTCCTCCGAGGTGGTCTCTTGGGTGTCTGGGGGAAGCGCCTCTGGATGGCCTGGCCCCATCAGATGGAGACCGTGTGAGAAACTGGATATGTGGGCAATGAGAGGGATGAATCATTTTGTCCAGCATGAACAACACACTTGAGACAGGTCATCTGGGTGAAGGGGCGATGGATCCTTATCTCTGCAGCACACACCAATCTCACTGTTGGTGACTGCTCTCTCCTCAGACCACCCCCTGATTTCCAGTGCCCATTCCTCATAGTGGGTGCGTACCCGAATCTTTAGTACTCCGCCCCTCCCGTCATTGCCATTTCCCGCTTATTCTGCGCTATCTTCTCCTACGGGGACAAAGAGAGGGCATTGTGAACCCCATTGAGGTCGGGGTGTCTATGGCAGGCAACATGTGGGTTCTGAGGAGCAAACATAAAAATCAGATATGGGGAGGCTACGAGGTGTCAACCAGTGAATTGTGTGGGAGGGGTTGGGAATTTTAGGGGTGGCAGGTGGAACGGATGCCAGGAGGAAGGTGGTAGTCCTTGAAGCTCAATGGAGGTTGTTGGTCTTCTTCTTACATTGTACCGCAGTCCTCCTTATCAAGCTACCCGCAGTGACAGCTATTACCACTGTCTCACAGGCAGTATTGATGTTGCTGGTCTTCCGACCTACCGAGAGAACAGGATGTCCCTGATGCATGATCAATTACTATTAAAGACGAGGTTGTAACATAACTGAAGGCTTTAATAGACTAGATCTGTTCCCCAGCAGCTTCGGTACAGAATGAGGGCTGCTGGGACGGCACCGGTTCTTATACCCCGCCTATCAGGGCGGAGCTACCTACCAAACAGCCAATGGTAAACTCCTAGGTTTACCCAATGGTCTACAGCCTCTCGGGTACTGCAATACCTGATAATACCACAGCCCCATCTTGCATCCACAGCGTCAAAAAGCCTGGCCGGGTTGGCATCCCAGTGTGATGTGCAGCTGTACGCACTGCCGTGCTTGTGTGTTGACTGGCGTGGGTTGTGAGGGAGTATTTAAAAAAAGCTCCCCCTTGTTAGCGGTGAGACACTGAGTCTTAATCTGGCAATCAGACAGCGAGACAGCCAGTAATGACGAGAAGCTAAATGGCATTAATTATCGGCCGCGATCTCGCCAACATGGCCGTCGAGAAACACCCCACCAATTGCGCCCAAAATGACATTTAGAAATGTTTGCATTAAATTGTGCCCTGTTTCTCTCCACAGGTATTGCTTGAAAGGCTGAGTAATTCCAGAATTTTCTGTTTTTACTTTTATTTCAGATTCTAGCATCTGCAGCATTTTGCTTTTTGTATTTGAGTTTGTTAAGGTTCATGCTAAATTTCAGCAAAAGAGTAGAGAAACAGCGAGAGAAAGAGAGCTGCAATATCTAGAGGGAGAAATAAGTCAAGCAACCCTAGATAAACATTAAAAAACAAGAAACACGATCGATCTTTCAATTAAAAACACACAAATATATATTTTCAGCCCATCAATTGGAGAATATTTTGCAAAGTTACTAAAGCCTATTTCTGCTTGTCTCAATAAAAAACAACGGACTGATTGATCCATGATAAATCTGTGCACTTTCATTAAAACACATTGTCCTGCAAGCAAATGATAGTCATGTTGAGTATAACTTAAAATCAATGTGTATGCTTAATATTGATAGATAGGTACAGAGTTCCTGCCTGGCTGCCCCAGTTATAGGGAAAGCAAGATGAGTTTTATTTAAAATAAAGATACTGTTGTTAGGTAAAGTGACAGCTATAATAATTAATAATCCGACAGCAGTCTATGGTTTATCATGCCCTTCACAGTGACAATGCTGGTTAGTATACTATTGAGTGACATGTACATTTAGTAAATGATTAGTTCTTATTTATGTAAATCGGTTTGTCATTTAATAATTGACTAATGGCAGTGATTGATACAGCTACATGGATTTTCTTTCTTCGGTTTATGTGATGTGATGCGGGCATCATTGGCTAGACCAGCAGTTACTGTCCATCCTTAATTTTCCTTGAAAAGGTGGTGGTGAACTGCCTTCTGGATCTGCTGCAGTCCATGTTGTGTAGGAATACCATAGTGATGTTAGGAGGGGAGTTCCAGGATTTTCATCCAGCAACAATGAAGAAATGGCAATCCAGTTCCAAGTCAGGATGGTGTGCGACTTGAAGGGGAACTTGGGAGCAGTGGTATTCCCATATGCATTTAATGCTGTTGTACTTCTACATGATAGGTGTCACGGATTTGAAAGGTACTGTCAAAGGAGCCTTGGTGAGTTTGTGCAGTGCATTTTGGAGATGATACACATTGCTGCCACTGTTCATAGGTGGCGAAGGGAGTGAATGTTTATTGTGATGAATGGGGTGCCAATCAAGTGGGTTGCTTTGACCTGGATAGTGTCAAGTGGTGTGCCACAGGGATCAGTTCTGGGGCCTCAACCTTTTACAATTTATATAAATGACTTGGATGACGGGACTGAATGTATGGTTGCTTAATTTGCTGCCAACACAAAGATAGGAAGGAAAGTAAATTGTGAAGTGGACACAAGGAGGCTCCAAAGGGACGTAGATCATTTAATGAGTGGGCAAAGATCTGGAAATAAAGTATAATGTGGGCAAATGTGAAATTCTCCATTTTGACAGTGATAATATCTCACTTATTCTTTCGGACAGGAAGAATTAAAATTATCTAAATGGTGAGTGATTTTAACATGGCCAAGGCCATAAGAGTAGAGATTGATTTGGGACGGCATGCCCTGCACGTCTCAGAGTGACGTTTGATACGAAGGACTATTATTTCAATATGCCAGAGGAGGCTGATGATTTTGTTAAGAAGCATAGACTGGGGGCAAATCAATCGTAATTTTCAGGAGTGAGGGCATGTGGCTATGGGGATTTGTTGGGGTTTCTTGTGCCAGTTTGTGTTTGCTTGTTCTTGTGTGGATTGGGTGTTTCCTCTTTGATTATTAAAGTTTGATTTGGGTGGGGGGCTGGTGATTATGTTTATTTACTTGTTTTCACTCTCGACGGTGGCGGCCCTGCTGGCTGAAGAGTTAGCTAACCAGAGTTGTGGAGGTATCTGCAGCTCATTATTTTAGTGTAGTTTTAGATAATGAGCTGAGTGTTTTGTTTGAAGTTGGAGGTAGTAGAGGTAGGAAGGTTCTCTGTTGATTATTCTCCTTGTCTACTATATACGTACTGTGTATGTTCCCTTGGCCGCAGAAAAATATTATTCACTGTACTTCGGTACTTGTGACAATAAATCAAATCAAAATTAAAGGGTTTTTGTTCGCCTTTTGGTTGTTTGATTGATTATTTGGGTTTGGTGTTGTTGGGAGGGGGGGAGAGAGGTGGTGGGAGGGGATGGGGGTTACCGATAGTTTTCGGATGGTGACTACAGTTTTTTATGTTTTGTGTTGATGGGGGGGTTTGGCAGTCATCTTGGGTGTACCTGGGGCCTGTACTCTTTGAGTAGTTGCTGGATTATCCCCGTTTGGTGGAAATGGCTGACTCTGACTCCCAGAGGCCAGCATTAAAAGAATCCAGGTAACATTTAACCAGTCAATTCCATACATAGTAGATGTGCAGCCATTGTCCAATACAGCACAGTTGAAGGATTCTGCAACCAACGCCCTCATTACTGGAGTAAAACTGCTTATTAATAGGACAATGCCTTCTTTCTGGTCACTATCTTTTTCCTCTTCTGATTCTTCCGGTTCGTGTATAGCTTCAAACACTCTATTATAACATGTTGGACAGTTGAAAGCACATCGATTTATCATACCCCGGGCATTTCTGGGGTTCATTTTCCTATTTCCAGTCTCCATGTCCCTCCTCCTATTATAGGTTTTAAATGGGTTTCTGTCCTCATAATTTCCGGGTCCTGATCTCCTTCCATATTCTCAAAACCTGTTCGGAGTCGTACAATCTCGCCATCCTGTCAGTAGTTTATCTTCCATAGTCTATTTTATTGCTGACTGACCCATTTGTGACATAAGAGCCATAGGAATTGAATGTTTCCCCAGGAACTTCTTTAAGGCCTCTATTATCTGGTCAAATAAGGTATCATTATCCGCAAACTAAACTCCTGTCAAAACCAGGAGCCTATCCATATTGGACACTCTAGCACAGTTCAGTAACTTAAATGCCAACACAGATTGTGGAAATTCCAGGCGGTGTTTGTGCAGCCTTCTGTATAGTCTGTTAAATTCCTCAATAGAGATATCTTCTTTTTTCCGGAATCTATCAAATTATGACCAGGCTTCATATGCACTTAACAAGTCATCCTTTTGATAAATCTTATCCATAAAATGTGATAGAGTCTCCAGATCTTCTTCTGAGTCTAACTCTTCCAATTCAAAAAACATTTTGCTTCGGATTTTACTCTCATAAAGGTAGAGGATTAGCCAATGTCATACCTTGTTTCCGCTTTCCCATGGCAGTTTACCTTAGTCCACATAACAACTTCTCTTCTCCATTGGTCGTATGATCCCCTTTCAGAAAATAATGGTGGATAGTCATATCCGGCCATCTTTATCCTAGGTTCAGCCATATTTTCTTTTCCTTTTTTTCCTTCTCACTCACTCCTTGGTTGATGCTTTTTTTTCAGTATCTTTCAACCCTTTACATTTATACAGCAACCATCCTCTGCTACCACTGTTAGTATCTGGCTGCTGTTGAGTAAAGAGTCAAGAGATCTGCTCCTTTTCCCAAACATCTTTATTTCTCTTTGAACACAGTCAGCACCAAACTCTATCATCACATCACATGCTCCAAAGGCCACTTGTAGCCTCTATACATATTAGTGCCAATTATTGGGTCAATGAGACATCTAATTGGAATGTTTCTTAACCCATTCCTTAACACCTAGTGCCTCTGTGCAGAGCTGATGGTGTTGGTCTGAACGCTTGCCCAGCCCAAATTGCTCCAATCCCTCTATAAGGTACCCCTATTCCACTCTGCCGAAGGCCATTTCTGCGACCAGGGAGACAATCATCACTGGTGTTCTCTCCCCGGATGGGGTCAGTATCACATTCAGCAGTCGTCTGATGTTCGCAGTTAGCTGTCTACCCTCGTCAAAGCCCGTCTGGTCCTTCCCGGCCACTTCTAGTATGCTGTTCTCCAGTCTCTTGGCCGGGACTTTCACGAGTTAATCAGTGTTAAGCAGTGAAATGGGTCCATATGATCCGCATTCTGTCAGGTCTTTGTCTTTTTTGGGTATCAGCGCTATGGTGGCCTGTGTTAGCAGGCAAGTGCCCCTTGCTAGCAAGTCTGCGAACGTCTCCCGTGCGGGGCAAAAGCTGATGCAGGTTTTTTCTGGAAGTCCGAAGGGAAGCCATCCGGTCCCGGCACCTTCCCCACCTGCATGGAGTTGATGCTTTCCATGACCTCGCCCAATCCTAGTGGTACTTCCAGCTCCTCCCATCCATCGTCCCCCATGACTGGCACGTCCAGTACATGGAGGAACTGTTTCATCCTGAGTCCCCGTTAGGGGGCTCGGAGTTGTACAGTCCCCGATAGAAGGCCTCAAATTCTTGGTTGACCTCTTTTAGTTTGGCTAACCAGTCCACCTCTGCTGTTCTTTACCTGTGCTATTTCCCTTGTGGCTGCCAGCTTTCTCAGCTGGTGAGCCAGTAGGTGGCCAGCCTTGTCTCCATGCTCATAAAAGGTCCTCCGTGTCTGGTGGAGTTGGTGCACTGCCTTCCTGGTGGATAGCAGGTTAAAGTCCATTTGTAGCTTTTTCCTCCCTGCCAGAAGCTCTATGGTCGGGGCCTCGGTATATCTTCTGTCGACCTCCAGGATGGAGTTGATCAGTTGTTGCCTAGCCGCGCCCTCTTCCCTATCTATATGTGCCTTGTAGGCTAAAATTTCTCCCCTAATTACCACCTTTAGTGCCTCCCAGAATGTGGAAGGTGAGACTTCCCCTATCGGGTTGTTAGTAATTTACTTACCTATGCTATGTGACGTTTCCTGGCAGAAGACCTTGTCGGCCATGTTGCCTGTTTCCAACCACCATGAGGGGTGATGGGTATGGCCCGTCTCCAACCTCACATTCATGTAATGTGAAGCGTGGTCGGAGATGACTATCGCAGAGTAATCTGCTCTTACCATTTCTGGGTGCACTGATTTCCCCACTGCAAAGAAGTTGATACGGATATATACCTTGTGTACCGGTGAGAAGAACGAGAATTCCTTTTCACCTGGGTGCAGGACCGCCATTGGTCCACTGCCTGCATCTGCTCCATGAACGTTCCCAGTTCCCTAGCCATGCCTGTCTTTTTCCCGGTTCTGGGGTTTGATCAATCTGCCAAAGGGTCCTGTACGCAGTTAAAGACCCCCCCATGATCAGCTGGTGTGTGCCGATGGCGAGTATTTCTGCCTTGGACTTCTTTATGAAATCTGTGTCGTCCCAATTGGGCGCGTGCACGTTTACCAGGTCTACCGGTACACTTAGATCGATTCTCCTGGTCCTCGACCTTCCCCTTCAGGCTCCCCTGGGTCGACACCAATCTTTTAATTTCAGCCTCCAGACAACAATTCTGTTGCTCTGGTCCACCAATGCCTTTTCAAGCTCCAGACTTGTCTTTCCCTGAGCATTCAGTTTTTTCCCCTTCTGACTGTCGCCATCTGCATGGCGACCAACGGCTTCGTCAACATCACCTTGACCGCCACCTGGATCTCCACTTTAATCGCCTCTCTCATCGTCATCAATTCCTTCATCAGGAATGTCTTCCATCCGTCTCCAGGTTTGGGGGGGGGGGGGGGGGGGGGGGGGGGCGGAGCCGTTGTTCGAGTCATTGGTTTCCCTCTCTCCGGGATGGCCGGGGACCCCTCGCCTCTTGGGTCCGCCGACTCGCTCACCCAATACTCTTGATCTTATCCCTTGCTTCTACCTTCTCCGCGGTCTCTCGAGCTCTCATTTGCTGGCATGCTGTACCTATTCTCTCCCTTCCTGACTTGTGGGTGAAATAGGTCCTAATTTTCAGGCTAAATTTGTCTAAAAGTGCCTATTTCATTGTATCCTGGAGGAGTGCCACCTGATGTGTTACTGCTCAGCACATCATCATCACCAGTGGTCCTCGATTCATGTATAAGTCTGATCCATCATAAAATCCCAGTGAGCTCAATTGTACCTGTATATAAGTGGCCCCTTATTGAGCCTATTTGCGCACATGACGGACCCCATTTTGTTTTAGAAAGAAGGCGAACTCTAGCCTTGTAAAAGCGGTGCCATTGTCCAATGCGAATACTTTGGGAAATCCCTGGACACTAAATGTTTGCTAGAGCCGTTCGGTGATGGCTTGTGATGTCATCGTGGTCATTCGGTGAATATCCATCCACTTCGAATGTGCATCCATGCTAATTAAATGCATTGCCCCTTAAAAAGGCCCGTGAAATACACATGCAGGTGTCCCATCCCTCCTCGGCACCAGTGTAAAATCTCAGGCAAGCTAATAATCAGAAATGACGACTGGAGAAAAACGTAAGATTTATTTCCTTATATATTTACACTCTTACTTCTAAAGGGTCTCCCACACCCGACCCACATTTGGGCCAGTGTATTTATGTCCTAGCAGTCCCTCGTTCAAGTGGTGGCTCTACCCCCACCCCCCAATCAGGGTAGTTCGTACTCAGGGGCCACTCTGTGGTTGCAGATCCCTGGTCCTCCTGTAGGGTTACAACAGAGTGCTTCTGATTGACTTGAGTAACAAGAAGAAAAAGTTTTCCCTTCTCGACATTCTCATCTTCATTAACAAAACAATTCACCGTGGCATTCAGTCGGCATATGATCCTGTAATTATAATGAACAAATTTTAAATTTGGACTTTATTCCTTAAATCAAACCCATATGTGTAGTTAGGTTATACATCATTGTTGAACGCTTCAAAAACAAGCAATTCAAATCTCAATATTTATACTGATCTTTAGATGAATATTCTGGGGTGCAATTCCAATTAAACATTCTAATTCGAATTAGGACAGCTCAGTAATCTAATTATATCTTTGCTATTTTAAGGGGTTTCCAGGATTTTGGAAGAAGAGACATCGGAAACAATTAGCTCCAGATATTCCAGACTTTTTTTAAAGTGAAAACAATAGGGCAAGTACTGCAATGTTCTTTCCCCACTGGAGATCTGAGATGAAAGGGATTCAGATGTTTCTCTCTCCCTTCATATAATAAGATTTCTAATTGAAATCTGTTTGTTGGGTCAGCTCAGTTTCTGATTGCAAGGTTACATATGTTGCAGAATACAGCACCGATAGGCATTCAGTCTTGCTTTCATTCAGAAAGGCCATAAGGGAACTGGGAATGGCACTCCAATGTTGTAAGAAGTATTCCTATGAGGTTTGCGTTGTGCTGGAAGAGCTTGGCGTTAATACTGGTTTAATATTCTGGGGATATATTCCCTTCCCCATCATGCATAACCCTCACTTGAGCACAATTTATTTCAAGAAAACTATCCATAATCGTTATGCTCTAATCTATCCAACTGATAATTGACGCAATTTAGTGGCCTCATTGCGCCCGTCTTGGTGATGTGACAAGGTCATTGAATCTCGCGGCAGGCCTCTCGCATTATTTACAATGCTCAAAACGCCCTCGTGAGATTTAACGTAATGTCGCAAGATGCCACGATTTGGATCTCGCTCTTGCTGGATGGCGCCCTGATCTTGTGAATGCTCTTCCTGTACTGGTGTGCGGAGCTTGTCAGTGCAGGAAATGAGGTAAGTGCGGCCTTAAAAGGCCAAAAAAAACGGCAAAGTCCAGTTAAACAACAGTGTCGTTCTCGATGCTGCAGGCACCAAGAAGCAACCCACTAAACACACCCAAAACAGGACTCTGTTTTTATCCTGTAAAATTGTGTCCAACATCTCGAAAGTAGGGAGATTTTTTTGCTTCCATATATTTTCCTTTCGATTCACCTTTAATTATTGCAAGAAGTTGGATCACTTTAGAAAGCTGTCAAAACACAACTACTTACAGATGGCTTTGCGCAGTCACATCATTTTTGTCTACTTTTATTACTGTTAGCTGCATAAAAGTTTGAACGTGTCCTTATTGTAAAATATAGCTTTAAGATGGATTGCAAGTAGACAATTTGGAAGGTTTGTTGTTAGTTCTTTGATCTTGATCTTGCTAATGATTCATAGCTGCACTAAGCTTGATGTACATTCTGGGAGGCAGAGTATCCATGTTGGAAATTTTTGAAGTGGTGAAGAACTACGGCCCTGTGCATCCCCACATCCACTTTGGTTTGGAAGACTGCAAGCTTATCAATGACTTTCAGAATGAAATGAGCTTTCTGTAAAGTGAGACAAATGGTGTCCCCTTCCAAGGTTAAAGGGAATAAAATTTGCTCCCCCAGGAGCTCTTACTTCACAGTTGAGCTGATAATTAAAAACATTTCTGTACAGAATACTAAAAGTGCTTTCTGTTCTAAGAAAGTCTATAAATGATGTATGTTGCGCAGTCTCTAATAATGTTTTCCCAAGCACAGTGGTACATATTCTGCATGCATAAGCATTAATAAAAAAATGTTATTGAGCATTAGGGACAGTTCACGCCAATCTAAATCAGTATGGAACAGTATGCCTGCCCCACCAATTACTCCTGTTGTTTTATTTGCACAGCTTTCTCACTCAGGGAAAATAATTGCAGAATGCAGATGTGGGATATCATAAGAACTAAGTGCAAATCAAAATCACTCATTTTTGGTGAAACCTGGCAAGCACGATCTTTGAAACTGGAGTCGTATTCCTATTAGGTCAGGTAAACACTACATCACTGCAATTTTGCATGGGGGCACGTAGCCTTGGGAGTTAGTGTCAGTTGTGAAATGAAGTGTGCTGCGAAACAGCATATTTTATAAAAAGGGAAAGTAATTGATAAAAGAATATTGCACTGACAGCAGCTCATGTAGTGAGTGCCAGGCTCAATATAGTTTGCAACATCAGTTCCCACACTGAAGTCTCTATTTTAACCTTATCTACCTCACAAGAACATGGTGCGCCTGGGTGGGATGCCTAGTTTAGTTTTACAATCTGTCCAATTTTACTCTCCATTGAAGTAAATAGAGAATAAAATTGGACAGGGGGTCCATCCTGAATCCAGCCCATTCCCACCGGATAGATTAGGTTAAAAATCAGTGCATTCATGCTATGTTGATTGGATTAGGTCTGCCCCTGTATTCATTTTACAGGCATGAGATAAACATTTGACCAGTCCTGTCACCTGGTCTAAGTTGGTTTCTTGAAGTTAGGCTTCTGTCACTATCACCACAAAAGATGGTACTTCTATCCCGTTCTACCATAATCTGTTCCTCCTCCCTCCCTTTCAATTAATCCAAATCACTCACCTTTCCCTCCATTCTGCCCCATTTCCTATCTTTTTTCCTAAACAGAAGAAACCCCTGCACTCCATCACTTAATCGTACTGTCCTTTTAAGAAAAACATGCTTTGGACTGGATCTATTGGAGGCAACAGAAGTTTCACCCTCTGCTTCTTCTTCATTTGGGGAGCACCGCCCGAATTAAGCGCCACTCAGGGACTTAAATGCACCGTGACAAGCTGGCCATTTCCCAGGATCGAGGACCCCAGGAGCTGAAGTCCCACTCCCAGGAGCTGCTGGCCAATCAGAGGTTGGCAGCTCAATTAAATGGTGGTGCTATTGGGGATGTGATGACTGCTGCAGAAATGACACCCAGCCAAGGCTAATATTGTCGCTGGATCCCACGTCAGAAGTGAGTGATGGCAGGAGGTGGATCGGGGAAGGGGGGCATTATGAGGGAAGGATGTTGGGAGCAGAGACAGTGGGGTAGTTTTCAGTGGGCTAACCCCTTCCCAGTATCACCTTCTACAATCAGGCACTCGGAGCTTTTGAACGAGAGAACACCCGTGCCACCGAGAGCCCTCAAGCAACCCTGCACAGGTTTGCTTACTGTATGTCCCACATAGCAAGTGCCCACCCTCCATTAATTGTTCACTTACGGGTCTCAATTTGTAGTGGGAGAAGATGGCCATCCACATACTTTGCTGACATGAACTTAATCGAGGTGGATGTGGGGATGGTTCCTTCCACCTGATTACTTTCCCCTCGTCACAAGCTCGCCATGGGGGAGGGCACTAAATTCCACCCTTTGAGTCAGATCACCTTTTTTCCTATAACTGTGTAAATCTACCTTTAGATTTTTATTAATGCTCCTCAGATGTCTCCATTCTACATCCTCTTGAATCAACTCCATATTCCCCCTTCATGATGTCAGCATCCATCATGTTTACCCGTTAGCTAAAGAACAGAATAAGTCTTTCAGAGTTTTGACCAACTTTCAACATAAAATATTATTTAGGTTCAGTGCTGTCTTTGCTATCATATTTTCTTATTTTTGGTCTGCATATATTGTCAGCAAATAATCTCCTACTTTTCATTATTACTGTATCATATCAGTAGTCCACAGCAAATTGCAATATTTAGGCAAACCCAATGTAATTTTGTTCAGTTGATCTCTCAGTCTCATTACTTTGCTGAACACAGCATTGATCAAACCTTCTATTTTCTTTCCAGAAGCTATCTTCTTCAATTACCTGCGACACCCAGTGACAATATATGTCAGAATCTTCCAACCACTGTAAGTTTTAATCGATACTACTTTGCTTCCTCGTTTCAGCAGTCTCTACTAGAAAGTATTTGTGTATTTGTCATGCTTCTTTTCAATAAAGCAATCCAAAAATACTTCCAAAATTTGTGCATCTCCATAGTAACCTTCATTGTTGTCATTATGGTCTCCGGCTTATAATTAAATAGTTCAAGTTGTACGGATAAGAGGATTAATGTTAACTATCAAATGGATTTACAATCCTAGACCAAACCACAACAGTGGCTAGAATACTGGACATAACTCCAACATTTTATTTTTAATTTTGTAAGCCTGTGAGGAAAGGATACTTCACTCCAAGAGTGATTGCATGAAGAAATAGGGATATGCCAAATTAAAAACAAACTTTATTACTAACACAGTATTAAAATCTTTAACATCGCACCAGAAAAAACTGACATTTACCCCTTAAATAATACTACTCAATACAATGAATACAACCCTTAATTGCAACCGTTATTCCCACTTAAATAACAAGAAAATAAAACCCATCCCAGCTCTCAATCCACCTTTCATAACTTAAATACTAGTAGCACAGAGGATTACATGCTTTACAGAAATATTCTTTGAGAAAGACGGATCTCTTCATACTACTTTAAAGACAAGGGGGCAAAAATTCTCCCCCCAACGTCCGCCGACTAGCGCCCAAAACGGCGCCAATCAGACGGGCATCACGCCCGCCCCAAAGGTGCGGAATGCTCCGCATCTTTGGGGGGCCGAGCCCCCAACATTGAGGGGGCTAGGCCGACGCCAGAGGGATTTCCGCCCCGCCAGCTGGCGGGAAATGGCGTTTGTTTGCCCCGCCAGCTTGCGCGGAAATTACATTCGGGGCGGCGGCATGCGCGGGAGCGTCAGCGGCCGCTGACAGTTTCCCGCGCATGTGCAGTGGGCAGAGTCACTTCCGCCTCCGCCATGGTGGAGGCCGTGGCGGAGGCAGAAGGGAAAGAGTGCCCCCCACAGCACAGGCCCCGCCCGCGGATCGGTGGGCCCCCGATCGCGGGCCAGGCCACCGTGGGGGGCACCCCCTGAGTCATATCGCCCCCGCGCCCCCCCCCAGGACCCCGGAGCCCCGCCCACGCCGCCTGGTCCCGCCGGTAAATACCAGCTTTGATTTACGCCGGCGGGGACAGGCAATTTCTGGGCGGGACCTTCGGCCCATCCGGGCCGGAGAATTGAGCGGAGGGGCCCGCCAACCGGCGCGGCCCGATTCCCGCCCCGCCCAATCTCCGGTACCGGAGACTTCGGCGGGGGGTGGGATTCACGGCGGCCAACGGCCATTCTCCGACCCGGCGGGGGGGGTCGGAGAATGACGCCCAGGATCTGACTCCCTGTCAGACCCATGCAAAAACTCTGACTACGGGCAGCATGGTTGCACAGTGGTTAGCATTGCTGCCTCACGGTGCTGAGGTCCCCAGGTTCGATCCCGGCTCTGGGTCACTGTCCGTGTGGAGTTTTGCACATTCTCCCTGTGTTTGTGTGGGTTTTGCCCCCACAACCCAAAGATGTGCAGGATAGGTGGATTGCCCACACAAAATTGCCCCTTAATTGGAAAAAATTGGGTACACTAAATTTATAAAAGAAAAAAAATCTCTGGCTACATATCTTCAAAATATGTTTCAACTAGCTTGATTCAGCTCTCCATTGTCCTCAGACTTGTCTGCATTGCTTTAATGACTGTTAATCTCTTTTTAACTAAACTGCCGAGGGAAAGTCCTGACTTGTGGTCCCAGCTTTATCTAGAACAGAACTGAACTGAAAATGCTTTCTCAAAAAGCCTTAGCTCCACCCAGCAGTGACATCATCTCACCAAGCTGAAAACAAATTAACTCCCCAGGGAAATACTTTAACCAAGCAAATTCCATTAGCCCGAGCTTTTTACAATGGTTAATTACACCTCTGGTTCCCAAAAGCTTTGCTGTCTTTCAACCTAAGAATCTTCTAAACTATGATTTCAGCA